>NC_134356.1:62035182-62170182 GCF_048569485.1 Anomaloglossus baeobatrachus
TTCTAACAGGGTTGGTTACAATCAGTCAAAATTTTAGAATTTAACCCTGTCCATGTAGGGGATTTAACACTTTGGATCAGAAATGCTTTTACTACACGGTTATTCTTCCAGCTGGCCCAATATTGTGTGCAGGGCAAAAAAAAAAACCGCTGCATCCCTCTACTCTGAATCAGTTGGAACCCGAAATATTGGCCCCCTACCAATCATAAATTCATTATATATCCTAGCGATATGCCGTGATATTTTAAGATTTAAAAATCCCTTCTTGAATTTAAAGCGACGTACCACCCTGAAACTGAAAAGTGACTACACATGCTTTATGTGCTCTCCTCTTGCCTCCTTTCCTCCTTTTCCTTTCCTGCTGTTTCCAAGATGGCCCGCCACAGTTACATAGGGAGTATAGCGGTAAGTATGGGAAAATAGGAAACAACAATCTGAGCAAAGGATCTAGCGGGAAGAACACAGAGGGCACCCGGGACAGTGACTACACATGTGAAATGTATAGTCACTTTTTAGTCTGAGTTGTGAGTTGCTTTAAAGGAGTTGTCCACTACTAGGACAACCTCTTCTTATTCCCCATGTTTGACCCCTTTAAAATAAAAACTCTTCTACTCACCTCCCGTGCCAGTGCCGTTCTAGTGGTGCCAGCATCCGCTTTCCCGGAGCTCACGTGAAGTTGTGACATCACATGAGCCCTGCGCCCAGTCACCGCTGGCTTCTCTCTTCGCTATAGTATTCACAGAAAAAAATGGCTCAAAGTGAACTAACTAGCCAATATTTCACAGAAAAAAGTAACTTTCTAAAATATCAATTCTTTATTATACAGGAAAAAATATTTAAAATTAACATACAAATCCTTAAGGATATACATAGACAAGAAACACACAAACAGCCAAATCCATAGACTTCATCTAATAATATAGCAGAGAGACCAGTGATATACTCCAGAGAAGGGGGTCAGTATATCACTGTGCCAATCACCTTATTGATATGTGATTGGAACATTATATTAGATTACAATAAATATTTTTTCACCCGACGCGTTTCTCCTCCTTCACCGGAGGTTCATCAGGGGTGTATGTAATATGTCATAACACATTTGATTCATAGAAACAAGCAGAAGAGTGAGGAGAGGCATACATAGATATCATTACATAGAAAACCTTATCACTGAAGATTTTATGTCAGCCGTTCTCTAGATTCTAATCCAAATTTTTCTTCAGTTTTTATTAAAGGTTTTCAACTGATATCTAGAGGGGGGGCCCCAGTCAGGGTGCAAAATCCGCATCAATTAACTTATAGACAATATTTTTCATTCCAAGATTGGATTTCTCTAGTCCATATGCTGATATGCAGATAGTCTCAGCAGATAATTAGACAAGGTCTTGTTTTTCAATGTGGAATACTGCAACTCCAGAACCTCCTCACATGGCCATACATACACCCCTGATGAACCTCCGGTGAAGGAGGTGAAACGCGTCGGGTGAAAAAATATTTATTGTAATATAATCAGTAGTTTGCAAATAATGTCATGTAAACACTTTATGACTTCAAGGACAGTTTTTGTCTGGGCAAAAATATTCTGAGCACTCCCAATTCTCTTATCTTGGACGTTTGGGAGCCTCAGGGTATTGATACGCCTAGGAAAAATGTTCCAATCACATATATCAATAAGGTGATTGGCACAGTGATATACTGACCCCCTTTTCTGGGGTATATCACTGGTCTCTCTGCTATATTATTAGTTGAAGTCTACTGTATTTGGCTGTTTGTGTGTTTCTTGTCTATGTATATCCTTAAGGATTTGTATGTTAATTTTAAATATTTTTTCCTGTATAATAAAGAATTGATATTTTAGAAAGTGACTTTTTTTCTGTGAAATATTGGCTTCTCTCTTCCTACCTTCAGATGGATGATTAATCAACAGGAAGTGAGTGCTGCGGCTACTGCTCACTTCCTGCTAATTACTTATACGTCTGAAGTATTAGTGGACAACCCCTTTAATGGAAAAAAAAAATCTTGACTTATTGTATGTATATTAAAAAAAAGTGTACATTAACTGTCTTAAAGGGAACCTGTTACTAGATTACCCACATGTTGTGATACACTTGTATCACTTGTTCCAGATATGCCCTGTAAAAATCGGACATTTCTACTTTACCTGTGATTAAATCAGGAGATCTAGCATAAGTCACAAGTGCCTGATGGATCTGAGGTCAAGGACCGTACATGTAATGCTCCCGGCCGGTGTAGGGGCAGCGAGTGGGATTAGTGGACACACTGGACCTTAGGGGAAACTCAGGCTCACCCTTTAGTGGGAGGAGTTTAATTAAGCGCTCACCGCGAGGCAGACGCCAGGTACCACTCCCAGGGAAGTGACCAGGACTGTGGCAGCTGACCCCTCAGGACAGGTAGCAGACTCAAGAGTAGACAGGTACAGGCGGAGTGACTGAGGCAGGCTGGACAGGCAAGTACGGACAGGAATGGTGGGCAAAGCAGGGATAAACACTTATGGGAAGTCAGGTACTGGAGACTAACAGTGAAAACAAGACAACTAGCTAGGTAGTAGACTGCTGACTAACTAGAGGCATTGCACAGGCACCTCCCCTAATGGAATGGTGCCTTAAATACACAGTGCCTTTCAGCCATAGGCTGAGAGGCATTTCCTTGAAAAGGCACGCCAGCCCTTTAAGAGGAGGGCCAGTGTGCACGCGCGCGTGTCTTAGGTGCACTTCCGGGAACCCGGTGCGACATATTTAAGGCCCGGGAGGGGAAGGAGGCAGCAGCACATGTGGATGACCGGTGGAGTGCGGGGAAGGACCTAACCCGGCCAGGGCGTTGAGTAGGTCGGTGTCTCTGTAGAGACACTGGCACTACAATACACTTCTTCAAAGCGATCCTTCAGTACATGATAAAGATATTTAGAATAAATGCATAATGTTTTCACGTTATCTCATGCTCTTTTTATATATTGCTCCAGTTTCATGTACCCCCATGATTTTGTAGTTCTCAGACTACCATATGCATATCAACATATCATGCTTGGTAATCTGAGATACTCCCTCTGCTCTTGGGTGGTCCATCCATCAGCAGAGGGTCTCCGACTACTAAAGGAAATTGTAAAGCCTGCGAGACTTCACCATTTTCTGGGATGGACCAGGCTAGAGCAGAGGAAATCTCAGTCTTCCAAATTACATTGAGGGGACATATTAAGACTTTTCCTTTACCCTGGTCTTCATATAAAGAAAAAAAAAAGGTTGGGATAGGATGCACCTAATTTATTAAGAGGAGTATATATCATTAGCTTTGCATGCATGAGAATACCTTTGGCACTTGTCGAGTTTCGCCATAAATAATATCTATTTCATGGTTAATTACAGTTAATTTGTCAGGATATCCATGGTCACGCCCTATTTTAAGCTCCAACTACTTTTAGAAACCTGGTGTTAGAGGCGGGAAAAGGTAAATGTTGCAAATTTGCGTTAATGGTAAATGTTTACAAATATGAGTGCCCCATAAATTGCAACTTTTTACTCCACACAACTGGCGTAAGAGGAATGATTGATTCCTGAGAAGCTGACAGCCATTTTACAGAAATAATGAACGGATTGGTTTCTGGCCATAGAAGGTCACCGTGTTTGGCTGCGCTGAATGCTCCTGCTGTTTGCTGTTAGTATTCATTGTACTAGGTAGCTTTCCTGCTGGAATCATCCTTCCCCTTTTGGACCCAGCAGGAGCTTGCCTCCACCCAGCTGCTGATCATTAGTATTCATTAGTATAGGTAGCTTTCCTGTTGGATTCTCATCTCTCTCCCTTTTGGACCCAGGAGGAGCTCACCTTCCATCTAGCTGCTAATCATCAGTATTCTCTTGGTGCTTAAATACCCCTTCAAGCTCTGGTTGCAAGCAGATGGCTTGTACTCCTCTGTGGTATTGTTGCTGAAAACTTTGCTGAACTTCTACTGGTGTCATCTGTGGATAAGTAGTTCTTGCATTGTCCTCATTGTGTTGTCTGTAGTGTTTAGAGTGGTTGATGAAGACCTCTTTCCATCCGTTGTTTATTTAGGGCCCAGTACTAGGGACACCTAGGGTCAGCGCATAGGTGCGGAACCTCTCTAGGGTGGTTAAGGACTCCAAGGAAAAGCTGTAGGTTTGGTCAGGGGTCACAATCTTCTCTTTCCTTAGACACATGGTTTCCTTTCCCTTCTCTTTCTCCATTCGCTTGGTACTTCCCCGTCCTTAGTGTGACACTAGGTTTAGGAGATATGGCAGTGTAGTCACAGAATGAACAAGCAGGTTGTCAGGGCTTTGGGGGATGGATCCGTGTTCCAGCCCAGAATGACCTTACTGTAAAGCACGAGTCCCCAACCTGTGTCTCTCAAGACTATGATGTGCGGCTCGCGAGTGTCTTCTATTGTGGTATTTAAGCACCAGATCTAACAAATTGCTATGAAGAGCAGGTCTCCATGTGGTGACTTTTTTGAGTAGTCGAACATAGAAGACCAAATCTAAAGAGGGGGTGGGGGGTAAAGGTAGGAATCCCTGGATCTTAGCTTACTGCTTTAGGCCCCTTTCACACGTCAGTGATTCTGGGACGTTTGTGCTTTTTTTTTTTAAACGTATCAGAATCACTGACATTCGCAGACCCATTATAATGAATTGGTCTGCTCACACGTCAGTGATTTTTCACTGACCATGTCTCCGTGCAGCGTTCACGCGTGTCCGTGATTGCCGCACGGAGACATGTCCATTTTTCTCTGGCATCACTGATGTCCCACGGATCACGCAGTGGTGTGGTCCGTGAAACACGTGCCAGAAAAAACGTGCTTTTAAAATAAAAAATCATTTCTACTCACCCGGCTCCAGCGATGTCCTCTGCAGCCCGTGCAGCCTGCTGCTTCTGAGCCGGCTCATTACTGTCGCGCATATTCATGATGCACGTCACAGCCGACCCGGAAGCAGCTGCTGCGGGGGTCAGCGCCGGTCGGATGCTGCACCGAGGGAGCGATCAGCACCATGGAGAGCGGGAGTGCGCACAGGTGAGTTAATCTCTAAGTGCAATCACGGGCCACGGAGAACGGAGCCCGGATTGCACTTAGACAACCCACGTGTGCCGTGATTCACGGCACACGGAGGGACATGTGCGTGTTTTACACGCCAGTGAAAAACGTCACTGTTTGTCACTGACGTGTGAAACGGGCCTTAGTGTGATTTCTGTGAGAAATCCTTGGCTGTCATTATACCGGTAGTGGAGGCTCTGGGTGTCACTACTGGGTGGTGACTGGATATGGCTCGCGACCCTCTTTTAGAGCTGAATGTGGCTTTCAAGGTTAAAAAGATTGAGGATCTCTGCTGTAAAATATCTCTCTCCTGCTGTAAATGGAAGGGAGCTGCTGAATTGAGGACCGCCTCCAAAAATCAAAAACGTTCTGATGCAAAATATTTTTTTTTTTTCTTCAAATCTATTACAGTGAAGAGAATAACATTACATAAACTGTATGCAGTGGTGAGTGATAGTTTTGTTTAATAGATGTGGTATGTTTGTCTGCAGCCACAGATCTTGGATTGTCACACAGTATTGCTTACTTTGAACCCTGCTTTTCTTGTTAGGTACATAATAGGAGTAAACTTCCCGTTGTTAATAGCAGCGTGGACATTTCCATTTGCTTCTTCCCGCTTTTGTTTGCCAACTGTGAACGTCTAGGATTACACACACTGTATACTTGTATCACTATCGATCGCTCTCGGGCTTTCATTTGATTGATGGTATTTAAGGCTTAAATGGCAGCAATCTGCTGAGAAAGCGTCACTAAAACTTCTCATCCATAGTGGATATTTTGAAATTTTTATTTATGAAGCTCGCTGGAAAAAAAAGAAATCTGAGTAAACACAATTTTCTTTCATTACGTTCAGGAAAGCTCTTCAAGTCTCTGGACCTCAGCCTGATTGTGGAGTTTATCCTCATGTTTTACAAAGACAAGCCTATCGACTGGCTGCTGGACCACATCCTGTGGGTGAAAGTGTGCAATCCAGAGAAGGATGCTGTAAGTAATACCAGATTGCCGCTGTGGCTCTTGTGAGAATCGCCTCCTCGGAGGGGAACTTGTGCACCGTCTGCATTTTCAATTCCACCTGTCATTTATATAGAAAGCATCACCTGGATTTGGGAAATGGAATTTGAAGTGGACTGCCCATTTCAGAAATAGGAAACATATTTGGGATTACATTGGCAGGAAGGTTTTTTTTTAAATTTAATTATCTCCCCATGACACACATGCCCAGGTATATATTAAATATGGGAAAATATATTCAGCTTTATTGGAATTTTAAATAATCTTTCAAATTATCCAGATTACCCAAAGGTAACTCTCCTTTATGATCATTGGTCAATTTCAGTATATGAGTAGAACACGCACTTATTGGCCGATTGTATGTTTTATGTGTTCTGAAAACTAATTGTGGTAAACAGCATGTGCTATTGACAATATGAATGATCATTATTATATTAGCGATCACTGTCCTTTAACTTCTGTGCCAGTCATTGCACTCGCTGCCCAGAGATCATAGGCTCCAATTCAAATTGCTTGTTCTCACCCACAAAGCTCTCCACAGTGCGGCACCCCCCTACATCTCCACCCTCATCTCTGTCTATCACTATATCCATTCTCTACGCTCCACAAATGACTTTCAACTAACATCCACACTAATCCTAACCTCCCACTCCCGGATCCAAGACTTCTCCTGAGCTGCACCAATATTCTAGAATGCTCTACCCCAGAAACAAGGACAAACCACTACTTACTCAACTTCAGACGTTCCCTAAAAACACATATTTTTAGGGTGGTCTATCACACTTCCTAATCGAATTTAATTCACATAGTCCCTCCACAACTTCTCAGAACATAACTCCCCATCAAACTCCACTGCTCCCAAAAGCATCTCAAAGATTAGCTGACTGGATCAGGCAGCCTTTATCTATCCCCCATTTCTTTGAGATGGCTGGATTGTCATTGTAAATAAGATAAACATTTGCTCCTTGTCGTCCCCCGCCCCCCCACCTCATTGTAGATTGTAAGGTCACACGAACAGGGTTTTCTTTTTTGCTCTAATTATATTTTGTATAACTGTTACTTGCTTGTATATGAACCTCTGAATTGTAAAGTGCTGCCGAATATGTTGGCACTATAGAAATAAAATGTATTATTATTAGCCCAATGTGATATACCTGTTTGTTACATGTTGTGTGGAGCCGCCTCTAAAAGCAGCGATCAAAGCTACCTCCTACAGCTACTTTTCAGCCACTTAAATAGATATCCCATCTCCAAGATTCTATCTCAATATGTAGTAGGAATAAAAATAGTATTAGCAAATACCTTCAATTAGAAATGTAGTTTAGTTCTCCTGACATAGCTTTGTCTCTTACCTCATTTGCAGGGCATTGCAGAAGCTTAGGTATCCAAGGTTATGACCACAAGCAACTAACTCTCACTATATGAGTGGTCGTAACCATGAATACCTAAGCTGTAATACCCTGCACATGAGGTAACAGACATAGCTAATCAACAGAACTATGCTATATTTCTAATTGGAGGTATTTGTCTTGCTGAGGTATCCACTCTTGTTTCAATGATCACAAACACACAGCCAAGAAAACTCAGTTGGTTTAAGAGAAAGAAGGAAAATAAAGCTGTTAAAATAGCTCAGCCAATCACCTGACCTGAATCCAATAGAAAATGTATGGAATGAATTACAGCTCAATGTTCATGGAAGGAAGCCACGGAATATTCATGACTTGAATAGTGTTTGTGTAGAAGCATGGCCAAAATCACAACTGAGCAATGCATGCGACTACAACCCCTGACAAAAAACTATAGAACCACCTGGCTCTGAGGATGTTCCTTCAGTTGTTTACTTTTGTTGAAAAAAAGCAGATCACAGACCTGGCACAAAACTAAAGTCATTTCAAATGGCAACTTTCTTGCTTTAAGAAACACTAAAAAAAAAAAAAATCCTGAAAACATAATGTGCTAGCCAGTAACGGTTACTTTTCAGGACCAAACGGGGGGAAAAAATTATGGAATCACTCAATTACGAGGAAAAAATTATGTAATAATGAAAAACAAACAAAAGAACACTCCAATACGTCACTAGTATTTTATTGCACCACCTCTGGCTTTTATAACAGCTTGCAGTCTCTGAGGCATGAACTTAATGAGTGACAAACAGTACCATTCATCAATCTGGCTCCAACTTTCTCTGATTGCTGTTGCCAGATCAGCTTTGCAGGTTGGAGCCTTGTCATGGACCATTTTCTTCAACTTCCACCAAAGATTTTCTAATTGGATTGAGATCCGGACTCTTTTTAGGCCATGACATTGACCTTATGTGCCTTATTTCAAGGAATGTTTTCACAGTTTTTGCTCTATGGCAGGATGCATTATCATCTTGATAAATGATTTCATCATCCCCAAACATCCTTTCAATTGATGGGATAAGAATGTGTCCAAAATTTCAATGTAAACTTGGGCATTTATTGAAGATGTAATGACAGCCATCTCCCCAGTGCCTTTACCTGACATGCAGCCCAATATCATCAATGACTGTGGAAATTTACATGTTCTCTTCAGGCAGTCATCTTTTTATTGTTTAGCTTTTCTGTATGTAAATCCCATTTCCTTTAGGCGGTTTCTTACAGTTCGGTCACAGACATTAACTCCAGTTTCCTCCCACTCGTTCCTTATTTGTTTTGTTGTGCATTTCCTGTTTTGGAGACATATTGCTTTAAGTTTCCTGGCTTGACGCTTTGATGTGTTACTTGGTCTACCTGTATGTTTGCCTTTAACAACCTTCCCATGTTGTTTGTATTTGGTCCAGATTTTAGACAGCTGACTGTGAACAATCAACATCTTTTGCAACATTGCGTGATCATTTACCCTATTTAAGAGTTTGATAATACTCTCCTTTGTTTCAATTGACATCTCTCATGTTGGAGCCATGATTCATGTCAGTCCACGTGGCACTACAGCTCTCCAAGGTGTGATCACTCCTTTTTAGATGCAGACTAATGAGCAGATCTTATCTGATGCAGGTGTTAGTTTTGAGAATGAAAATTTACAGGGAGATTCCATATTTTTTTCCTCATAATTGAGTGATTACATAATTTTTTCCCCTGTTTGTTCTTGAAAAGTAACTGTTCCTCCTGGTGATGGTACCCCTTTACCCCTTTTCTTCTATTCTCTTTTCTCAATTATATTGGCATGCATTCAAATGTTTGTGTGGAATAACAATATTGTCGCCTTGTATGGAATCTTTTTTGTTAAAATCTGAAAATTCAATAAACTTTTGAAATAGAAAAGTAACCGTTACTGGCTAGCACATTATGTTTTCATGATTATTTTTGTTTCGTAAAGCCAGAAAGTTGCATTTGAAATGACTTTAGTTTTGTGCCATGTCTGTGATCTGCTTTTTTTTTTTAAACAAAAGTAAACAACAGAATGAACATCCTCAAAGCCAGGCGAGTCCATACTTTTTGCCAGGGGTTGTAGTTTCTCCATACAGGAGGTGTCTTGAAGCGGTCATAAGCAATAAAGGCTTTTGTACGAGTATTAAATACAAACACTTTCTCTCTGTGTCATTTCTCATTATTACACATTACACAAAATTTATGAACATCTATGGTTTGATTACTTATGTCACCAGCTGTGTGTGTATTATATATAAAGAGAAACACGCACACGCACGCACGCACGCACGCACGCACGCACGCACGCACGCACGCACACACACACACACACACACACACACACGTACGCACGCAGGTGAAAAGAGTGCTTGTCCCCATCTTGATTTCTTGTTCTTTTGCATCATGTTTGTCACACTTAAATGTTTCTGATCACCAAACAAATTTAAATATTAGGCAAAGATAACACAAATAACACCAAGTGAAGTTTATAAATGAAAGTCTTTATTAAGAAAAAAAGAAATCCAAACTTACAGGGACCTCTGTGAAAAAAGTGATTTACCTCCTGAACCTAATAACTGGGGCCCACCCTTAGCAGCAAAAACTGGAATCAAGCATTTGCGATAACTGGCAGTGAGTCTTTTACAATGCTCTTGAGGAATTTTAGCTCACTTATCTTTGCAGAATTGCTGTAATTCAGCCACACTCGAGGGTTTCTGAGCATGAACTGCCTTTTTATGGTCATGCCACAGCATCTCAATCGGATTAAGGTCAGGACTTTCACTAGACCACTCCAAAGTCTTAAATGTGTTTTTCTTAAGCCATTCAGAGGTGGACTTGCTAGTGTGTTTTGGATCATTGTTTTGCGGCACAACCCAAGTGCGCTTTTGGTTGAGGTCACAAACAGATGGCCGGACATTCTCCTTCAGGAGTTTTTGGTAGAAAGCTGAATTCATGGTTCCATTTAAATTCCATTTAAAATCTTCCGGATCATGAAGCAGCAAAACAGCTCCAGACCATCACACTACTACCACTATGTTTTACTGTTGATATGATGTTCCTTTTCTGAAATTCTGTGTTACATCTACGCCAGATGTAATGGGATATAAACCTTCCAAAAAGTTCAACGTTTCTCTTGTCAGTCCAAAGAGTATTCTCCCAAAAGTCTTGGGGATAATTAAAATGTTTTCTGGCAAAACTGAGAAGAACCTTTGTGTTCTTTTTGCTCTGCAGTGGTTTTCATCTTGGAGCTCTGCCATTCAAGCCATTTTTGTCCGGTCTCTTTCTTATGGTGGAGTCATGAACATTGACCTTAACTTGCAAGTGAGGCCTGCATTTCTTTGGATGTTGTTGTGGGGTTTTTTGTGACCTCTTAAGAGTTATCGCTGCTATCTTGTGGTAATTTTGGTCGACCGGCCACTCCTGGGAAGGTTCACCACTGATCCATGTTTTCGCAATTTGTGGATAATGGATCTCACTGTGGTTCCCTGGAGTCCCACAGCATTAGAGATGGCTTTATAACCTTTTCCAGTCTGATAGATCTCAATTTCTTTGTTTCTCATTTGTGCCAGAATTTCTGTGGATCCATGGCATGATGTCTAGCTTTTGATGATCTTTTGGTCTACTTGACTAATCAGGCCTTGGTGTGGCTGTGACAACCCACAGCTAATTTATGTTTTAAGGGGGGAGGGGGAGGCAATAACTTTTTCACAGTGGGATTTGAAATTCTTTTTCAATTAGTAATAAAGACCTTAATTTATAAACTACATTTTGTCTTATCTTTGTCTAATATTTAAATTTGTTTGGAGATCTGAAACATTTACGTCTGACAAACATAGAAAAAAAAAAAGAAATCAGGAAGGGGGCAAACACTTTTTTCACAACAGTACGTGTGTGTGTGTGCGCGTGTATGTATGCATGTGTAGATATATATATATATATATATATATATATATATATATATATATATATATATATATATATATATATATATATATATATATATATATATATATATATATATATAATATATACACACACAGTGGAACCTTGGTTAATGAGAACAATCCGTTCTGGGACTGTGCTTGTTGACCAAGTTACTTGTTCAGCAAAGCAAGATTTCCCATAGGAAATCATTGCAGTGCAGACAATTCCTTCCACAACTTGTTAAATGTCCCATCCTGGTGCCCTATTGTGCCATTCCACACACGCACAAACACAGATTATGCTCACCTTCCCTTCCCTTCCCTCGCCGGTCTCCTGGAACTTGCAGTTCGCCCGTAGAAGACGTGTATCGGGTAACCAAGGCGACCGATGCCGGACCTTCCACACTCAGCGCGCTGATGTCAAAGGCAGGAGCACCTTGCCTCTGATTGGCCAGCGCGCTTGCCTTTGAGTAGCGCCTGGCAGGGGAAGTTCCTCCCTCGTCGCGATGGTTACCGGATACACATCCTGCGGAGGGAGGACCTTCCCCTGTCAGCCGCTACTCAAAGGCAGCGTGCTAGCCAATCAAAGGCAAGCGGCTCCTGCCTGTGACGTCAGCGCACTGGGAGCTGAAGTTCCGGCAGCGGTCGCCTTGGTTACCCGATACATGCAAGTTCCAGGAAGCTGGCGAGGGAACGGAAGGTAAGGTGAGCATAATATGTGTGCGTGCGTGCATGTTTGTGTATGTTTGTGTGTGCTTGTGTGTGTTTGTGTGGACTGCAAGAGTGGGTTAGAGCGCGGTGGATGTACGGAACCGGAAGTGTGTGCGGTGAGTATTCTGCTTGTACAGCAAAGCTTGCTCGTAAACAGAGTTACAAATTTACAGAAAGCCTTGCTCGTTACGCAAAATACTTGCTAACTGGGTTACTCGTTAAGCGAGGTTCCACTGTGTGTGTGTGTGTGTGTGTGTGTATAAACGAGTAAGCCAGTTAGCGAGTATTTCGCCTAACGAGCAAGGCTTTCTGTA
The DNA here is from genome assembly GCF_048569485.1 of Anomaloglossus baeobatrachus. Taxonomy (NCBI): domain Eukaryota; kingdom Metazoa; phylum Chordata; class Amphibia; order Anura; family Aromobatidae; genus Anomaloglossus; species Anomaloglossus baeobatrachus. The sequence continues at coordinate 62,047,592 of NC_134356.1, forward strand.
AATTTGTAACTCTGTTACCATATCACATACATACACATATCCATCTTTACTGCACAATGATCACTGTTAATTTAAAATCCAAAGGACAATGTTGTTTTTTGTTTTCTTTTTCTGCACCATTTCATCACAAATAGAATTTTTGTTCCCTGTTTTCAGTTCTTTATATGTTGTCATGCAAAATTAAAACCCACAATTAAAAAACAAAACACCATAAAAAGACAAAAGAAACCCGCTGCCATACAGCCATGTAGATGGAAAATTAAACTTTTGGCTCTTGGGCTGAGTTCACATGTCCTGTAATCATCCGTTAGAACGAATCCTGCAGAGATCTGTTGGCCAAAAAATTCTGCAAACACAACTTTTTTTTTCGTCCGTTGTTAAATAACTGTCTCCAGGATCTGTTTTGTTTTGTTTGTTTTTTTTTACCAAGGGAGTCTATGGAGAACGGATCCGTTAACGGATTTCTATTTAGTCACCTGTTTTACTTGCATTTGTAACGGATCCGTTTTTTTTTTTCTTACAGGATCCGCTAGAAATGGAAGACAAATAGCAATCCATTAATTTATCCATCCTCCATAGCCTCCCAGGTTATAAAAAATAAAAAACTGATTCGACAGGCATCATTTTGCCAGCGGATCTCTGCAGGATCCGTTCTAACGAATGATTACAGCACATGTGAACTAAGGGGAGGAAAAAACAAAGTCCAAAGAATAAAACTTTGCTTTGAAATGAAGGGGGTTAACAAAGGCAATGGCAATTTCATGCATATGAGCGGACATGTCATGTACGAAGGTATTGTAGTACAGACCTCCTGTGCCTCTGCGTAGTGTGAAGAACCATTTTTTATTTTGGGGATCACATAATACTAATCAGTCTGCCATTGTGCCTGTAGATGTAACACTTCTCATATTACGGGTATTTGCAGTCAGTGCAGAGTTTTTGGATCTGCCGGTGTGTGCATCTATAGCTAAAGTTTAGCCATTCGGTGACCCGCAGCTCCGACACTCGGCAACAAATGGGTGAACTGTATAGGAAGGTCTATTAGTAGTGTCAGTGCAATGTCTCGGTGTGTTGACATTCTATCCCAACGGGTGATTCATGTTGCTGTGGAAACGGAAATTTATTTTTGTATGCGAGAATAAAAAAAAAATATATATTTTTTTTTTTTGCAATCTCTCTTGCTTTTGCGAAGCACAAGTGAAGGGAGATGCTGAATGGACGTTGGTAGATTTCTATTATTCAGTCTATTTATGACCCAATAAATGATAATTAATTCCAGTTCTACATTGCTAACCACACGACCGCAAACCCCGATGGATGTTTTATCCAAATTACCGTCAAATAAAACACAATTGCTGGGTAAATTTAGTATTTAAAGCCACTACATTGCATGAATATATAGTAATGGTTGTATATTACAGAAATACATAATATTTAAGGAGTTGAGCTTTTATATATGTGTTTTTGTGCTTCATTTCCTGCAGCAAAGGCAGATTCTTTAAATTATGCCATCCAATGTACACAGGACTCCATTGTTACTGACTAGTTGGATGCTGATAATTTCACTGTAAAAGCTTTTTTTCTGCTTTTTATTGCATTGACTTTTTGTTGTGTGGCTGCAGAATACTCTTGATACTTTTTCTCCAGTCACCCTCCACGACAGCACCATAGGAGTAATAGGAGTAACCCTCCTCTGGTGCTGTCGTGGAGGGTTCCTAGAAACCGAATTACCGGTAAGACTAAAGGGTGCTTTACACGCAGCGACATCGCTAGCAATGTCGCTCGTGAAAGCACCCACCCCTGTCATTTGTGCATCACGGGCAAATCGTTGCCCGTGGTGCACAATATTGCTAGCGCCCGTCACACATACTTACCTTCCTAGCGACGTTGCTGTGGCCGGCGAACAGCCTCTTTTATAAAGGGGCGGTTCGTGTGGCATCACAGCGACGTCACACGGCAGGCATCCTATAGAAGCGGAGGGGCGGAGAGCAGCCGCATGAAAGTCACGCCCACCTCATTACCGGAGGACGCAGGTACCGTGTTGTTCGTCGTTCCAGGGGTGTCACACGTTGCAATGTGTGCTGCCTCAGGAACAACAAACAATCTGCGTCCTAAATCAGCAACGATATTTGGGAAATGGACGACGTTTCAACGATCAACGATTTGGTAAGTATTTTGCATCGTTAGCGGTCATTTGTATGTGTCACACGCAACGACGTCGCTAACGAGGCCAGATGTGCGTCACTAATTCCGTGACCCCCAACGACATCTCATTAGCGATGTCGTTGCATGTAACAGGGCCTTAAAATCTATTTTTTTTTCTTCTCTTTTTACATCCAAAAATTTATATACTGATTTCTGATCTTTAGCATTGAAGGGAATTTGTAGTGATCTCCGAACACATGACTGCAGCAGAACATATCCAAACTAACCATTATTTTGTGATTCCACTGACATTCAGGTGCTCACGTTGTAATTTGTAGGGGCACCACAATCTTTTGCTTTGACATAAGGTCATTTCAACCCAAGTTGAAAGGTGTTGTCCACGCCTTCTGAAAGACTTTAAAAAACAAAAACAGAACAAAAAAACAGATACTTTACTGTCGTCTCCCAGGTCTCACCACGGTTTTTCAATTTATTTCTGTTGAGTGCATATTACATCCGATTATGCTGTTGTCACCCCCAGTGCGAGCCGTTCTAAAGGCCACGTCACACTAAGCAACATCGCTAGCAACATCGCTGCTAACGAACAACTTTTGTGACGTAGCAGCGATGTTGCTAGTGATGTCGCTGTGTGTGACATCCAGCAACAACCTGGCCCCTGCTGTGAGGTCGTTGGTTGTTGCTGAATGTCCTGGGCCATTTTTTAGTTGTTGCTGTCCCGCTGTGAAGCGCACATCACTGTGTGTGACAGCGACAGAGCAACAACTAAATGTGCAGGCAGCAGGAGCCGGCTTCTGCGGAGGCTGGTAACCACGGTAAACATCGGGTAACCAAGAAGTCCCCGCTCTCAGCTGTCAGTGCCGGCTCCTGCTCTGTACACATCGGGTTAATTACCCGATGTGTAGTCTGGCTATGTGTGCAGGGAGCAGGAGCCGGCACTGGCAGAGTGAGAGCGGGGACGCTGGTAACGAAGGTAAATATCGGGTAACCAAGGTAAGGGCTTCTTGGTTACCCAATGTTTACCGTGGTTACCAGCCTCCGCAGAAGCCGGCTTCTGCTGCCTGCACACGTAGCAGAGTACACATCGGGTAATTAACCCGATGTGTACTGTGGCTAGGAGTGCAGGGAGCCAGCGCTGTGGTGTGCGCTGGTAACCAAGGTAAATATCGGGTTTGTTACCCGATATTTACCTTAATTACCAAGCGCAGCATGCTTCCATGCGGCGCTGCTGGCTGAGGGCTGGTCACTGGTTGCTGGTGAGCTCACCAGCAACTTGTGAAGCGACGCTCCAGCGATCCCTGCCAGGTCAGGTTGCTGGTGGGATCGCTGGAGTGTCGCTAGTGTGACATCTCACCAGCAACCTCCTAGCAACTTACCAGCGATCCCTATCAGGTTGGATCGTTGTTGGGATCGCTGGTAAGTTGTTTAGTGTGACTGGGCCTTAACACTGCAAGCGGCTCACACTGGCCTGAGCACCAAGCGTAACCTGAGCACAGCAATGCTTATGCAAGTGGTTTGCATACATAAAGAACGCAATCTCTGTTTTTTGTTTTGTTTTGTTTTTTTTTGTAAAATCTGTTTGGTACGAATTTCTTGTTTGCGCATCTCCTTAGTTATTCGTCTTCGTGTACAGCATTCCTTGGATGAGCTCTTCCGCCTTTTTTGTTTTAGCACTTTCTGGTGTTCTCCGCAACGAGACCTCCACCCATCCAAATGCAGTAGCTTTTTAATTTATTTTGCATGCATCTCTTATTTTACATATTTTGTACAAAACATCTGTTAATTGGCAATACACACAATCTATATATATATTTGCCTTATTCTGTCTGTCTTGCTCTAAAATTACGTCATTACAGTGACAACCGTCGCCACACCACGCGCGCTAAAGAGCCTGCGACCAACGGCTCAGCTAACTGAACAGCTCGAACTACGGGCCGACAGGACGACGTCCGACACTTTTCCCCGCACCCACACGCAGCCCCGACTCCCCGTTGAGTGCTGCACCCCCAGGAGCCCACACCGGCAACCCATCCGACACATACCCACCGCTCACCTCCGCCCCCCGCACACTTTACCGCTCTTGGCTCCACCCGCCCTCCGCATGTATACACTGAACACACACACACAAAAACAAACACACACGAATAGTCACCTGTCCCCAGCCATGCAGTCCCCAGCACTGACGTCCTCAGCGCCATGGCCCCACTCGGCTCCACCCCCCGCACACATTACCCCGCTCGGCTCCGTCCCCCCGCACACATTACCCCGCTCGGCTCCGTCCCCCCGCACTACGCCCTCCGCATGTACACACTGAACACACACACATACCTGGATAGTCACCTGTCCCCAGCCATGCAGTCCCCGGCACTGATGTCCCCAGCGCCATGGCCCAGCTCGGCTCCCCCCCCGCACTCCGCCCCCTGCGCACATTACCACGCAGGATGGGGGCTCATGTCAGGATGGTGGCTGCACCACGATGGGGGCACATACCAGCATTGGGCCACATCACAGCATCAACATATTTGCACTTAACTTTACACTGTTCATGACCCTCTTTCATTACAAGCCATGGACATCATTAAACATTAAACTCATCTATTAAAACTGTTCCTTCTGTTTGTCATTTTAAAACCAATAAACAATTATAAGAATACTAAATGAAACCTCACCCATCCAGTCCATTCATTACCTTATTATTCAATCTGCTAACCTACATACACATTCTAGACTACCCGATACGTTAGAATCAGGCCACCTTCTAGTATAATATATATTCGTATAGACCAATTTATCAGTATGGCTGAAGAGTGAATGGGAGCCATGGGGATGGAGTGAGCACAACCCCAATCCTCACCTGATTGATGTCGGCCCCCTGTTGTGTGCTTATTTTCTTCAGTTTTTCATGGTGTCCTGTAAATCATTTCACAATTCATGATCGATAAAGCTCTCTGTCAATATAAGATGGAGAGGGAGGATGCGCTCCTCTGTGTGAAATCTTATGGAAATCCATTAGAAATTATTTGAAGAAACTCACATTAAGGATATAATAAGCCCTTATTACATAGAAGGAAAATCACGGTAGGACAACCATACAACATATAACGCATCACGAAAAAGTCACTCTACTTTGTCCAGCTTTTCCATGGAGCTTTTCTTTATTAATGGAGACTACGATAAAAGCCATGCCCAAAAATGAGAGAAATAGAGCTGTAGTCCCCATTCATAAAATGCCCTTTTATTCAATCTGGAGAGAGCCAGATGCGTATAGGACCATTCAACCACTTCACGTCTACATGCGTTTCAATGGGTCCCAATACAAAATGGCGGTGAACTACTTCCTCTAAATAGTTCCCTAAATCTTACAGAAAGTGGTCTGATTGTTTTCCCAATATAATAAATGCCACAAGTTGTGGGGTGAGCAGCCTTTGCCCCCTATATAGGTATTTGTACTTGGCTGTAATACTCTACATGATCACGAATCACATAATGGCACACTCATAACTTCTTGAGATGTCACATTGTTTTGTGGGTTCCATCAGTCATTATAGACCCAAACAATTAATAATAGTGTCTTTAATTAAAGGGTTTTATGAATGGCAGCAAGGTAGGTCATTAAAAAAATGTATACCTGCCTCCAAGATTGGCGCCGGCCCTCCTCTCTGAGACCTATTCCTCCCACTGGTGAACATAGTGCTGAAATATAACTGCTGATCGGCTACAGGCTTCACAGTTCCATCAGAGAGACCTTTTGGGGCGATTCATACAGGGTAGTTCAGTAGTGGACCACCGCTTTAAAAATCACGTTCCTCTCATCAAATAAACTGCTCATAAAGCCTTTTTGTAGATGTATTAATTTTCATGGTAACAGACCACAAACTATTCCTAGGCTTATCATTCACTTATACTCTCTTGTTTCTCCCTCTTCTTACTTATCAGCATTATTTATATTTGTAAGAAATAAGGGGACACATGCTTGGGAGTACGTCTTCAGGATTAGGATACCTTGGGTCTATTTGGAGTTTACCGTGGAGCTAGATAGACCTGCATAAGAGCTGGAGGCACAATACAGGACAATAATTTTGAAAAAAAACTATGTTTAAAGTTGCTTTATTTTATATTTTACATCCATTGAAACAAGAAAAAATGATTGTGGGGGACTTTATATATAAAACTACCAGTGGTGTAACTAGAGTTTCATGGGCCCCGGTGCAAAATTTCAACCTGGCCCCCCTATCCTTCCATGTTAGTCTGATGCATACATTTAGTGTTCTAAATCCTATAAGACATACAATTTGCCCCCCCCCCCATTATGTAGTAATGTCCCCCATACTGTTCTAATGTACCCCATCCAGGGCTCCTTCCTGGTATATATGTTCTTTCATCCTGGTACATATGTCCCCCATCCTAGTAAATATGCTCCCCGTCCTGGTATATGTTGTCTCCATCCTGGGTCCCTCCTGTTATGTACTGTCTCTTTTCTGGTCTATATGTTCTTCTCCTGGGCCCCTCCTGGTATATATGTTCCTCTGCTGGGCCCCTCCTGGAATACACTGTCCCCTTTCTGGTATAAGTTTTCCTCCTGGAATATACTGTCCCTCTCATGCTATATATGTTTTTCCCCTGTCCCCCCTCCTGGTATATACTGTATACCATTGTCCCGGCTCCCATGCAGCGTGCCGTCCTCCTCTATAGCAGGCCTGCCATGGCTGACAGCTTTCATCACTGTTCGTGCTATGTCAGTGCATGACGTCATTGTCATGTGCCACCTCAGTCATGGGGACGCTGATAAAAGCTGCCAGCTCCTTTTTGCTGGCCGTGTGTATCGCAGTGCAGGGACCAGACAGGTCTCTGCACTGCAATGCATTTCAACTGGATGTACGGCTTCGGACGCACATCCAGGTGACGCCGGGGTTGGGGCCGGCGGGTCCCCTGCAACCCCAGTCATGGTCGCGATCCCTGCGACTGCAATCGTTCCGCCCCTGAAAGCTACCAATGTTAGTTTAAGCCTCCTTCACACGTCCGTGTTTAAGCACACAAATCATAAAATGGTACCGGTGTCACCAGTGTTTTGGATCAGTGTGTATTAGTATGACATCCATATTTTACCATCAGTATGTCAGTGTTTTTCTCACAGATGGATCATTATGTACATAAATTGCAAAACTTCTCCTATACTTTGCAATATGAAACATGTACAGCGCTCTGATTATACGCAGGAGCCTGTAGAAGAGATAATACAGGAGGACAAAGTGGAGGGGATCATTTGTGCCAGTAGGGTATAGCATGCTACCATCAGAAAGGTCACCTGGGAAAGGGAGGATGTATAGTCATACAGCAGCCCCCAACTTCATTCAAAGGGTCTTGGGCTTCCCCATAACGGGCAGTTTGTTTTTCATCAATCCTAATTATTTATTTTTTTCTTGACTTGAGTTCAAAGTAATTAGGGGTTTATAGTTTCCAAGCCTGTGATATGGATTGCTGAGCAAACAAGAAAAAGGTGATTCCCCCCCCCCCCCCCTACTGCGAGAAACAACATCAATAGACTTGTTAATTAGGACCCCTCATGGTTTGTCTTAAAGGAAATTTCTAAGTAGAAGCAACCTTCCTAAGCCATCTATATGGGGATGTAGGTCATAGAAAGTTGAATAAAATTGTATCTGTGATCTGATGTCTTATTCTAGACAAATCCACGTTTTTCTTAATATGTAAGGGAGCTGTTAAGATCTATGGGCTGGACATAGATCTCTCTAAGACTCTGCCTCCAGAGCTTGTTTTAAATGAAAGGGGCTGTTACCAGTGTGAGACATGTAATGACTGACAGTCTACTCTCTTGATCTACATGTCTCACACTGGTAACTCCCCCTTTCATTTAAAACAGGCTCTGGAGGCAGATTCTCAGGGAGATCTATGTCCAGCCCATAGATCTTAACAGCTCATTTACATATTAAGATAAACATGGATTACTACAAACTAAAACATCTGATCAGAGATATCAATTTATCATTTTATTCCGCTTCCTATGATCTGCATGTACACATAGACTGCTTAGGATGGTTCATCCTACTGACAGATTCCCTTTAGAAGGAAAATTCGTAACAATACTAATACGATGATCTCTTTTTACCCATGTGTGGAGACACGAGGGTCAGTGGGTGCTCAGGTCTGATGGCCTAGCTGTCTTTATAAAGACTGCACAAAACACGCCTCATACCACTGAACACTCACTCTCCTTTCCCATGGGCAAAACAGTACTTAGGCAACACAGGATGAGTAAATCACACATTGGTAAGACTTTATTGGGTCACCAACAGGCAAAAACATATAGGACAAGTCCCAGCAAGAACAGAAAATGATATAAGCAACACAGTCTCACCCTTTCACTGGCCCGCCAGGGATTTGAGTTTTTATGACTTCAGGGCTACCAGGGCCAACTATCCCAGTCCAGCAGCACCCTGCTTTTGGCGGGCACCCACTGAAGAGAGGGCAGCAAGCTTAGGACGCAGTTCTGTGATTCTCCAGCTGGAGCCGAAGTTCCTCAGCCGGAGGCATGTAAAGGCCTTTTCTTGGTGCAGCTCTGTGATTCTCCACCTGGAACCAAAGTTCCTCAGCCGGAGGCATGTGAAGGCCTTCTCTTTGTACAGTTCTGTGAATCCCCAGCTGGAGCCAAAGTTCCTTGGCCGGGGGCATGTAAAGGCCTTCTCTTGGTGCAGTTCTGTGGTTCCCCAGCTGGAGCAGAAGTTCCTTGGCTGGGGCATGTTCTCAGTTCAGGTTGTGTCTTACAGATTTGGTTGGAGATGACTGCTCTCTCATTGGTCACAAGTTCAATCCAACTGCATAATTTCCCCCTGAACTATGCTGTCAAAGGGGTTAATGCAATACACATTTACAGACAATAGGGCTCTGACCAGTCTGGCAAGAGACAATGGTTACCTTCTCTTGATTTAACAAACAATATAACTCATACGTCTGACCTAATTAAGAATTGTTCAACACCACACTAGTGGCCAAACGCCGTGTCATCCCACTATATTTTTAACAATTATCCATGTGTCTAGTCTGTTTTATCTTTTTCCATGCTGAAAAGCCTCAGTATCTGGCTTGCGATGCCCTTACTTACACTACTATAGCTCTTTGAATTTTTTTTTTTAATTAAGTACAGACACTGAGGGAGATGTCTGGCTGAAGAAATACCGGGATAATGGAACAGGTCTCAGAAGTGTTATTTTAGTGGTATGATTCGCTTTCAAGTGCAGTGAAAAAAATGTAAAATTAAAGTCAAATCCATCATGCTCCAGAGGCTCTACAGAGACGTAAGGACGGGCTCTCTTGGTATGGGGTACCGCTCGCTTGGTCCATTGCCTGTTATCTCCGACCACTCAGGACAGCTCCCCAGAATCCTCGCTGCATTGTACCAACTAATGTTCTATTGTGCGAGGAGAAATGTCATCCTGGAAATAACAAAGGGACATTTGTGGCATGGTGAAGTCATTTCATAGTAGCTTTTAGATCTCACCATTCACTTTCTGTCTCCTTTTGCTTTTTTTTTTTGTTTAGTTTCTCTGTCTGAATAGACCAAGAAAGTATCGGGATGAATAAGAGATGATACTGATTGTAGAAGGTTGTGATCCCTTTTAAGTAGTCTTAGAAACTGCAGCCTATAAAGCTTCAAGATATATCAAATAACTAGAAGCAGCTTCATTCTCCTGAGATTCCAGCGGTTGAGATGAAAGGGCTAATTCATCATCCATGATTAGAAATGGTATATTTTCTGTAAATTCTTTGGAAAACTTATAGACTCGCTGAGCGTTTTGTTGTCCAATTGACTCTGGTGCTGAAGCATGTACCTTTTTTATATATAAAATATGTATGGATGCATCCCAATATACAACTTTCTGAAGTTTGATACAGATAATTGTACTAGGAGCAAGGTGGATGAGCTTTGAACACATCATCCACAGGCTCTAAAAAATGTCCTGCTCAGATATTGACCCGCATTGCAGATTTATAAATCCTCGGCATTTCAATTTATGGCTGTGGATTTATTAATTTTTTTGGAACTGTTCCCTATTGAATTGAAAGCAGTCAGGATCCGCAACACTGTCACAGTATAGCGCCAGCCGTGATTCTCAAAGTTGCATGACCAAAACACATTGGGGCAGCTTGCTGTCAGGCTGCTGTTTTAGAGTTTTAATTTCCTTTAAACTTCCTCTCCCTTCCACCTTACCCTAAAAAAAATAAAAACTCCAACCAAATCACAAACCAAGTCAGTCGCATGCAAATTTCAGTTACAAGTGACTTGCAGTTACAAGTGAAAAGGTTTTGGTTCCGTGTTAGCCAGTTGAAAAATCATTGAATGTTCTCAGTGAGAGGAACAAAATTATCATTTTAGTTAGCCATTAAAAGGTATCACAAGATTATAATTTTGTTCTTCTCACTGAGAACATTCAATAAGTGACTTGCATTCACGTCTATGGCAAAAAGAGCCTACAACCAGCAATGGAAAATCCAACACATTTGGAAATGTATGTGTGTATTGTGACATCATGAGAAATCATTAGATGCGATGTTACAATGCAACACCTGTCACTGGGAACGCAGGGGACAGGCGCTCAAATACTGGCTCTCAGACTAGAGTGACCCTAGCTATCCGTGATCTCAGAGTTACCTCTGAAGATGAGGATGTCTGAGCCGCCTTCCTGACCCTGCTCCTGACCCGCCCTGACCTTATACCCCCACCCCCCTTACCCCAGGGTAGGATCGGGGCATGAGTGAGTAAGGCCACTTTCACACATAATTGTTTTGCCATCAGTCACAATCCGCCGAATTATTAAAAAAACGGATCCGATGACACATGCCCCTGGATCCGTTTTTTCTCATCGACTTGTATTAGTGACGGATTGCCTCACGTTTCATACGTCGTCTGACTGATCCGTCGAAAATTGTTTGCCCGTCGGACAGAGACAAAGGACAAAGTAACGTTTTTTTGTCTAAGTCAAAAAAACGGACAGCGACGGATCCATGGCCGTCCATTGTTTGGTAGAATGGAAGCCTATGGGCGCAGGATTCATTGTCATCCGTTAACTGACCGGAATCCGGCGAAGAATTACGTTTTTTTTAAACTGAGCATGCTCCAATTATTATTTATCCCTCAACTAGTCTGATCAGTCGCATCAGTTTTTCCACAATCCTCGACAGATCCATCGAAAAAAACTGATTGTGACTGAAGGCAAAAAACTGATGTGTGAAAGGGGCCTAAGCCAACAGAGATAGAGAAACGGGAAACCAAAAGTCGATCTCTCTGCACGTTCACAGAGAGGTGTAAGACAATAAGGGCATGGGAGGAAAATAACAGCAGGGAGGAAACAACAAGACAACGAGAGAACACCACAACAATTCCAAGCACAAAGCAATACAATCACCAGCAGGACTGGGACACCACAGCACACAGACCAACACCGCAATAAACTACTATAGTCTGCTGAGAGGACAGTTTCCAGCATATTAAATAGGAAGGGAGCCATTGTGATAGGCTTCCAATAACGTGATCCCAGAAGTAACAAGCAGGCTAGCCGAGCTCAACCCTTGCTAGCCTTATCATGAATGAGCCCATAGCTGGTTGATGACCGAACCTGCCTATGTAGCTTAGAAGCACCAGAGAAACCATAGGGTGAAGTGTCAGGATCTGTAATGTGAACAGTGTCTGATGCCACCATTACAATCGGTGAGTTTTGTGCAAAACACCTAGTGACAACAGCACAATCGGAGTCACGTGACACATATGTAGCCATTGCCTAAATGCTCACTTGTTGCAGATCTTTGCAGCAGATTACCTGCAGATTTAAAATTCATATAACACAAATTATCCTTTAATGGTACCCTCTCTGCCGCCCTGGTTTTCCGCCGGCTCTGTACACCTTAGTTGCACCGTTGCTGTGTCATCACGTGTGATCGCTGCAGGATATTGCAGGCGGTCATAAGCACTTGGAGGAGGTTAAATATACATAGGCTGGCAACTGCCAGTTTTGCAAATCCACACAATTTTGTGTGAACTTAACACTCCTATCCCTGCCTCTTCTTCCACATTTGCTGTGAATATTTTTTTTTTTTCAGCAAATCCAGGACCTGTGAAAGTAGAGCAGTACAAACTTACTCCTCTTTTATGTATTTAATTTCACAGTTTACATACCCGTGTTTCTCCGGGAATAAGACAGGGTCTTACAATATTTTTTTCTCCAAAAGATGGGTTAGGGCTTATTTGTCTTATGTTTTTTCCATGACCAACAATAAACCTTTATTGTAGAACAAGAAAGGAAAATGAAAATTCATACAATTATTCATACAATTATATATGTGTGTGTATATATGTATGTATGTGTGTGTATATATATATATATATATATATATATATATATATATATAATAATGCAACACCTGTTATGGGGAATGTGGAAAAATCAGAGGACTGGAGCTCTTATACTGTCTCTTAGGCTAGGGTGGCCCTAGCTATCTTTTATCTCAGAGTTACCTCTGATGGTGAGGATGTCTGAGCCGCTTTCCTGCCCTTGCTCCTGACCAGCCCTGACCTGTACCCTCACCCCGCTTATTCCAGGAGAGGGCCAGGGCAGGAATGAGTAAGTCTACAGAAATAGACAAACAGGGGAAACCAAAACACAGGATTTGAAGAATTATGCTGATGTTCCAGAATGTGATATGATTATACTTGAATAAATGTTGATATTTATAATGTATACACACACACCCACGCTGCACCTACATACCAGCCTGTCTCATCTTCAGCTTTACACCCCAACAATGAAGAAACCTTTAGTAACATCATGGTCACATGATTAATTCACCAAAGGTCCTTAAACAATCTTAAAGGGAACCGGTCAGGTGTGATATGCACCTGGAACCACAAGCAGTCCTGGGTGCATATTGCTAATCCCTGCCTAACCGTCCCTGTATACACTAGCATAGATAAGATTAGAGATTTTTAGAAAAAGTATTTCTAAAGATCATATATCGTATGCTAATGAGCGAGGGCACTAGTCCCCTGGGCTTTAAGGTACATATAACGAGATCGCTAGCGAGATCGCAGCTGAGTCATGGTTTCTGTGACGCAGTAGCGATCCTGTTAGCGATCTCGTTATGTGTGACATCTACCAGCGATCAGGCCCCTGCTGTGAGATCTCTAGTCGTTGCAGAATGGTCCAGACCACTTTCTTCAAAGGTGATCTCCTGCTGGGCAGGACACATCGCTGTGTTGGAAACTGTGTGACAGGGTCACAGTGACTGCTGAGATCGTTATACAGGTCGCTACTGCGACCTGTATTGTTTCTGCATCGCTGATAAGATCTGACTGTGTGACATCTCACCAGCGACCTCCCAGCGACTTACCTGCGATCCCTATCAGGTCGCAAAGTTTTCGGGATCGCTGGTTGTGTGTGACTGGGCCTTTAGTTCCCCGGCCAGTTGCCTTTCATTAGCATGTTAGTTCGCCCCTGTGGGTGTGCTAACATGCTAATGAATACGTCGCGTCACAGGATGATCTCACTCACATCTCCGCCGCCCGACGCTGGATTTCGGCTCAGTGCGCATGACTCCGGAGTTTGGGTCATGCGCACTATGAAGCCGGGTGTACACACCCAGGCTTCAACTGAAGTGGTGCGCATGACTGAAACTCCGGGGTCAAGTGCACTGAGCCGAAATCCAGCGATGGCTGAGAGGCGAGTGAGCTCATCCTGTGACGCTGCACATTCATTAGCATGTTAGCACACCCACAGGGACATACGAACATGCTAATGGGGGCAACTGGCCAGGGAACTAAACGCCCAGAGGACTAGTCCCCTCGCTCATTAGCATATGATATAAGATCTTTAGAAATACTTTTTCTAAAGATCTCTTTATCTATGCTACTGTATACAGGGACGGTTAGGCAGGAATTAGCAATATACACCCAGAACTGCTCGTGGTTCACCTGACAGGTTCCCTTTAATCTTGGAATACAAATGCTGGGGCCTGAGAAATTGTGCATTTTGACTGCCCCTAATGCCCTCCCTGATTAACCTTATTTTTGGAGTAGGGCAAACTCCAAAAATTCTGTAGAATCGTGATAGGGCTTATTTTCGTGGTAGGTCTTATTTTTGGGGAAACACTGTAGATATAAAGTTCAAGGGTGTTTCTATTCTTTCAGTGAAATGCTACACAAGTGACTGTGTAATTTTCTTCTTCTGTTGTACACCTTGAATAGAGAGGATGGGTCTCAGACCCTGCATAAGGATCTGGAAGCTGAGCTATTGGCGAGCTGTGTACACGGCACGCCTCGCAGTGTCAGGTGTATGGCAGGGTATGTTGATCTGCATGGCCTCCTCTTAATCCTGAATAGCTGTATACATCTATGAATCTATTCATTCAGCCCATTTCCTTTGTGTCGGAGAACCTGCCCCATTCATCCTTCTTGCGGCCAATTAAACCCGCTTCAGCAGAAGCTATTGCTGATGTACTTACAATAAATCCTGGATCGGGCTTTAGTTTCTTTCATTCTCAGTATTTTTCTCTCCTATCATAATGAGCACTTTTAATAATGAAGTGATGCTGGATATCTCATTACTTCCAGCTGCCTATAGTTTGCTCTTTTCACCAAAAAATATATGACTTTAATTAGGCAGAGCGGAGACTGCTGTGCTGTCACACTGCCTGCTTTCTGTTTGGAGACATATTTTATACAAAATATCCCCGTCCTGTCTGGGGAAACTATTTTCTACAACCTTTGATAGCACTAATTAAAATTCATTTTTGTACTTGTATCTGGCTATTATTTTTATTATCGCCATAGGGGCTGAAAGCATCTCCCCAACAGGGCTTTTTTTGTGCTAGTACAAGCCTAATCATCTAATTTGAACAAAGTTCCTAAATACTCCTTAAAAAAAAATAAATAAAAGTAAAGTATTATTTATTACAATTTCTTTTATAGTGCAGCGCTTTACACTGTTATCGTCACTGTCTTCATTTATATACTTGTATCAGTATGCCTTTCAAGTAGACAGAAAAGGTGCCCAAGGGAAGTCTATGCAAAAACAATAGACCATACAAATGCCTTGTAGATGTTGCCCTTGGTGGGATTTAAACCCAGGACCCCATTGGAGCAAAGTAACAGTGCTAACCACTGAGCCACCGTGCAGAATGCAACATTTTAGTTTGATAAACCCTGAAAGGGAACCGGTCAGCTAAGGGTAGCGTGAACAAGATCCTAGCGGCACAATTGCAAAGAGGCATATTTTCTCTAAAACACTTTGGCCAGGGACGTAACGTTCGCGGTGGCAGAGATCGCGACGTGGCCCTTTGTCCAGGGGTGTGAAAATCGCGGTGGCAGAGATCGCGACGGGGCCCGCAGGATTTGAATGGCCCGCCCTGCAGAGAAGCATCCGGCACCTCTCAATCAGAGAAGAGCTGCGCTGATCCTGCACTGTCAGTGGGAGCTGCCAGGCAGCGCTGAGCTCCGCACCCTCCATCCTCTGCTTGTGGGACAGTGTGCTGGCTGGAGGCGAGGCCCTGGCAGTCTGGAGTGTGCCTCATCTGGAGTGTGCCTCGTCCCAGCACTGATATATGGTCACTCTGGCTTCCAGCTTTCTTCAGTAAGTTTATTTAGTAATGTCCGGTGGCTGAAATGATGTTTGGTTGACAAGGAGAACAGTAAGATAAGCTATATTGCAGGCTGTGCTGCTGTGGCCTTTTCTGCCATATATTTCATTATCTTAACTAAACTATTAAGATAGATTGATGTGTCAGTGTCACCAAGCTGCTTAGAACACTTTGGAAGCCTGGGGAGGGTATGAGGAGAGGAGGATGAGGGACTACAGGCTGATAGATGTAGTGTCGGAGGGGGGGTCACCAGACCTCATCCAATATGAAAAGTGGGGGGGCGCATTGGGAGCAGTTTGTTTATAGAGGGCAAGGCAGGTCGTGTTTATTTTGTTCAATACAACTAAATTACTGAGCACTCAGGGGTGTAATGATCACAGTCACAGAGGTCGTGATTGGTGATTGGGGACCCACTGACTCCAGCGCATGCTTCAGCTGGATGTTTGTCCGAGGCTGCACATCCAGCTGAAATGTATCGCTGTGCAGAGACCTGTTCGGTCCCTGCACTGTGTGATACATGTTGCAGCCAAACAGAATACTGCAGCTTTCAGCAGCATCCCCATCACTGAGGCGGCTCATGACAATGACGTCATGCGTTGCCATGGTATGGATGCCAATGAAAGCTGCTGTCCAGAAGGGGGACAGTATATACCAGGAGGGTAACAGTATATACCAGGATGGGATCAGAAGGGGGAAAGTATATACCAGGAAGGTCCCAGGATAGGAACACATATTCCAGGAGGGGGACAGTATATACCAGGATGGGGAGCATCCCAAGATAGGGAACATATTAGGATGGGGAACATATATACCAGGATGGGGGACATATTTACTTGGAAGCAGTCTACGATAGGGAACATTAGTACAGGAGGGGGAACATATTTACTAGGAAGGAGCCCAGGAGGGGTTACATTAGAATAGGTGAGGGAAACAGAGAGACATCTGACCAACACACAAGCATGGGGGGCCCCCAAGTACAAATTTTGCATCTGGGCCCATTGATCTCTAGTTACGCCAGTGGCCCTGGCACTTCAGGGAACGTATAGTTTGAAGGAGCTGGGGACCACAGCCAAAGATAATTCTAGTCCCTGTGTGTGTGTGTGTGTGTGTGTGTGTGTGTGTGTGTGTGTGTGTGTATATGTGTATATAATTAATATATATATATATATATATATATATATATATATATGTGTTTATGTGTGTGTGTATATATATATATATGTATATGTGTATGTGTATGTGTATATATATATATATATATATATATATATATATATATATATATACACAATCGCTCACTCACTCTCACACACATACATTATACTAATGTGAAAATATCTTTTTAAACTTCGTTTTAAGTTAAGGGGTTTTCCATTGTCAGGAACAAAAAATTAGGCAAGGGACAGAGTTTGATATCTTTACAGAAGCCAGCACTTGCCTGTTTTCCAGCCCTGCTGCTCCATTGCTCCCTATAACTATCTCCCAGCAGGAATGAAGTGCTATCTTTGCACATGACTACTGCAGCCAATCACTGGCCTTAGTGCAGTACAGGAAGTGACCAGTGATTGGCTGCAGTGCAGATTGTATAGCTGGCACGGAATTCCTATAGCCAAGTAAGCCATAAACCGCATGGAGCTCTGGACCCGCGGGGGAGTTAACATTAAAGTACTCTTATTATTATAGTACATTTCCCTTATTCCCATTTTTAAATTGTGAAAATGGCAAATAAAGTGGTCCTTGAACAGGTCTATAAACTGTATAGTTCTGTCTTTTTGAATGTCTCACAAAAATTATGTAGTGCATTTTTTTTAATGGATCTTCAACGAAGTCATGTGTCAGAATCCTTCTCGGGGGGCTGTAGAGGGGGTGTTTTGGCACCTCCGGCCCAGATGCGTTTTATAGGCCGCATTTTACAACATCAAAAGGAGATGTTGGGTTCCTTCCCCCCAATATTTAACTACATTTGAAGTCGTTTTTTTCCCTCTATGTTGTGTACATCAAAGTAGTAAAAGCTGGAGGCTGTCCAATAGCGTGAAAGTTTCTACTCTACTTTCCCAAGTAGTCAAAACTGAAATCTTTACAGGACATATGTTCCAGGGCTGATTATTATATGGTGACATGTGGAGGAGTCCTTAGAAGTGTTACTCGCCTTCTATAAGCATAATGCTCTCTATTCTGGGCCTTAATACAAGTTACTACTGTCCCCTCTCCCCGGCATATTCC
Source organism: Anomaloglossus baeobatrachus (assembly GCF_048569485.1). Taxonomy (NCBI): domain Eukaryota; kingdom Metazoa; phylum Chordata; class Amphibia; order Anura; family Aromobatidae; genus Anomaloglossus; species Anomaloglossus baeobatrachus. The sequence goes on from NC_134356.1 coordinate 62,065,619, forward strand.
TGTCCCCTCCACTTTCTCAGCCCTGGCTCATGAAATCCTGCTGTAAAATTGTGTTTTACTGCCTGGTAATAAGTCTCGGTGATTTTATGTGAATGCAGTTTACAGTCAATAATCTGCAAGGTTCCGCGAGGAGGATTTGTGATGAGAATCTTTCTTTCCATATTACTTCCCTTTGGCATCTCGGATGCAGCTCAGGGGTCAGGGTGGGTCAGGCCGCTCATTGGATTTTGCATCCTCTACTCTGCCTTTTTCCCCAGAGACTTCACCATTAAAACTGTTCATATAAATGTTTTGCTTCTAGACTCTCTGCCTTGGGCAATTTTTTTTTTCTAGGCAACCAATGCTTACAGAATGACTAGAGGCCGGATTAATAATGCTGTCCATGACTATTTCTTCCTGTTCTTTAAAGCCCTGATCTCTGTCCCTTACCCATCTGTATGGGCACAGTGTAACATTGGTGTGGAAGACAATAATATAATATTTATTCATTTACATAGCGCTGTTAGTTCCACAGCGCTTTACATACAATGGTAACACTGTCCCCATTGGGACTCACAATCTAAGGTCCCTTTCAGTATGTCTTTGGAGTGTGGGAGGAAACCGGAGAACCCGGAGGAAACACGAGGAGAACATACAAACTCCTTGCAAATGGTGTCCTTGGTGGGATTTGAACCCAGGATCCCAGCGCTGCAAGGCTGCAGTGCTAACCACTGAGCCACCGTGCCGCCCATGACAAAAGCCTCAACCTTTCCAGGACCGCTATAGATGCTAATGGTTTGTCTTCTGGTAATGGGTATGGCAATATTATATACAATTAGGTCCAGAAATATTTGGGCAGTCGCTGAATCTTCGTGATTTGGGCTTTACATGACGATATTTTTAGATTTAAAATAAAACTGAGATGCAATTGAAGTACCGTAGATGGAGACTTTAAGATTTAATTAAAGGGGATGACCAAAATATCCTGTGAAATGTTTAGGAATTGCAACCATTTTTCTACAAAGTCTCCTCATGTCCGAGGCTTAAAAGTAATTGGACAAATTAACTTTACCATAAATAAAATGTTAATTTTTAATACTTTGCAGAGAATTCCTTTGTAGACAATGTCTGCCTGAAGTCTGGAAGCCAACGTCACCATCGCTGGTTTCCTCCTTTAAAGAGGCTTTGCCACCTTTTATTCTGGTGACTTTAGTTGTTGCTTCTTTGTGGGTCTTTCTGCCTTAAAGGGAACCAACCACCAGGATTTTTCTATATAAACTAAAGCCAGTGCTATACTGGAGCTATCATGCTGATTCTAAACATACCTTTAGTTGTGAGATCGGATGTATACTTTCTGATATATAAGCAGGTTAAGTTTGTGAATTGCACTATTTGATAGCAGCTACAGAATATCTAATAGATGGGTCGGGTTTTGCTAGTTTTTCCCGCCCCTTCTTCCTGCCTGCCCTTGCTCCCCCTGGCTCTGTTATTACAGGGGTTAGGAAGGCAGGAGGAAGGACAGGCAAGCAGACAGGGGCGGGAATAACTAGCAAAACCCGACCCTCCTCTAGGATATTCTGTAGCTGCTATCAATCAAATAACAGTGTATTTCACAAACTTTGCTTATATTTTAGAAAGTATACATCTGATCTCACAACTAAAGGTATGTATAAAATCAGCATGATAGCATCGGCCTTTGATTATATATGAAAATCCTGGTGGTAGTCCTCTTTACGTTTTGTCATGTGAAAAGCAGCTCACTGGGGTTGAGATCTGGTGATGACTCGGCCATTGCAGAATATTCCACTTCTTAACCTTCTTCTTTGTTGCTTTTGCAGCATATTTTGGGTCATTGTCCATTTGTACTATGAAGCGCCATAAAAGCAACCTTGCTGCATCTGCTTGAATCTGAGCAGAAAGCATCTCCCTGAACACTTCACAATGCATCCGGCTGCTTCTGTCATCAGTCACATCCTCAATAAACTCTAATGACCAAGTGACAGGGAACCCTGCATGCCCGGCCATCACAACGCCTCCACCATGTGTTACAGAGGACGCGCTGTGCTTTGGATCATGATTCGTTCCAAGCCTTCTCCATAATTTCTTCTTTCCATCATTTTGGTGCAGGTTGATCATAGTCTGATCTGTCCAAATAATACTTTAAAACAACTAGGCTGGCTTCTTTAGATGGGTTTTTTGGGGTTTGTTTTTTTTTGCAACATCTAATCTGGCCTTTCTATTTTTAAGGCTGATTAAAGCCCCACTCCGTTTTTTTTTTTTCTTATTATTTTCCTGTTGGAGTGATTCTTTAACTAACTGCAAGTCCCCTGCCTCCTGTCTCGCCTTCCTCCATTGTCATCTTTTTCCAGCGTCTCTCCAGTTGTGACCTGCCGGTAGGTCCAGTGTTTCATAGAGGGCAGTGGAGGTCACAAATCAATCTAACACTGAGAGTCTTGTTCTGGCTCACATAGACTTGCTTTGGGAGCTTGTGATGTAACTTCTGACTTCCGGCCAGTCAGATCTTATGGGCATAAGATGGTGCTGTGCGACCAGAGCTGTGACGAAAAAGGATGAAAACAGCGGCAGTTGGGTGTAATACAGGGGGCAGGGGACTATATTTAAATCACCACTCCAGCAGTGATTAAAAAAAAACAAAAAAAACTGGAATAGAGCTTTATAAGTTTGCACCTTATGGTGAACCCTCTGTATTTGTGCTCATGAAGTCTTAGACTTAGATACTGAATCACCTACTTCTTGAAGTAAAAAAATTGTTTAAAAGAACAGAGAGTCCTCAGTGGTTGATACCTTTTAATGGCTAACTGAAAAGATGGTAATAATTGCAAGCTTTCGAGACTACTCAGGTCTCTTCATCAGGCATGGTATAACACAAAATCTGAAGAGTCACGTATTTATACACAACAGGACTTAGAATAGTGCAGTAAAAAAAAAAAAAAAAAAAAAAAAAAAGAACAAGTTATATGAAACAGAACTATCTCTATGGCAGGGGGACAAGCTGTTCTAGCCATAAATACTGCTGCAGTTCAGTGTGAAAGTTTTATTGTCCTTTGATAAGGGTCTGGTCCAGGGCTGTGACATGCTCGGATGGTCAGAGGAGCACATCTTTTAACTGATGTAAAAAGACATGAATCCATGAGACACATTCATTCCTTCGCTGAATGTGTCAAAGGTCATCATAAGTTTGTACTCCCATAGTCTCCTGTCTCCTACTTCTTGAAGAGCGTTTTTCACTTGAGTGAATGCTGTGAAGGGGTTTTTCTTCACCACGGAATGGATTCTGAATTGACCAAACTTGTTTTGGCCACTCATAACATTTCTGCTATCTCTCTGATGGATTTCTTCCTTTATTCTCAGCCTAATTTTTTGTAGCCTCCCTTTTGTTGAAAGCTTCTTTGACCACATATTGTGGGTTCACATCAACAGCATCCAAATGCAAATGGAAAGCCTGGAATCATCTCCAGACCTTTTACCTGCTTAATTGATGATGGATTAACGAGGGAATAGCCCATGTAGCCCAATAAGGCTTTTGATATAATTGTCCAATTGCCTTTGGTCCCTTGTATAATGGAATTCATGGTCTGTACCTGACATTGCAGCACATTCTGCTCAAAAAATGCATAACTAGCCCACAGCAAAACTACCGTGTTTCCCCGAAAATAGGACCTCCCCCGAAAATAAGACCTTCCAGGAGTTTTCAGGGAAGCTTTAATATAACACATCCCCTGAAAATAAGACCTAGTCGCGGTCAATAATGAAGTGTCATACAGCGGTGAAAGAGTTAAAGACACTGTAGGACACTTCATTATAGGCAGCGGACACCCCCAGAAAAGAGAAGACAGAAGAAATAAGACCCCCATCATACTCACCAGACGCCGGGAGCAGGTGAGCGCATCAAGGTCCTGCAGCAGAACACACACACACACACACACACACACACACACTACAGATTGCATCCACACACAACATCCGGCGATATCGCTTGCTTCTCGGAAGCGATACTGTGCGTGCAGTGACCTTCCAGGACCTGCCGAGGATCACATGGCCGGAATCATGTGGTATGTCCGGATGTTGTGAGTGTGTGCGCGCGTATGTGCGATATTGTGTGTGTGTGTGTGAATGTATGCGATCGGATGTGTGAGTGTTGGCAGGAGGCAGAGGAGCACAGTGTGCAGCACAGCTGCTGGGACCGCCCACCAGAGGGCACAGGAAGAAGACTGTGTGTGTGATATCTGATGTCAGCCAGATGCAGGGGAGCACAGCTGCAGGGAGATCACAGGGAGAAGTGGTGTGTGTGTGTGTGTGTGTGTGTGTGTGTGTGTGTGTGTGTGTGTGTGTGTGATCTGATGTCGGCCAGACGCATGGGAGGCGTGCAGCGTACCTGCTGGGAGATCACAGGAGGATCTGGGAGCCATGCAGACACCCTGGGCTGGTAAGTATGACGATCCTGGGATGGGGGGTCTGCTTTTTTGGGTAAACTTACCTCCAACCATGTCTCCTCGAGAATAAGACACCCCCTGAAAATAAGACCTACCGCTTTTTTCAGGGCAAAAAAAATAAGACAGTGTCTTATTTTCGGGGAAACAGGGTAGCTCTAATTTAAAAAAAAAAACCAAAAAAAAAAAAACCTTTTTTTTTAAATTTTGCTGGATGCATAAAAAGCGTAAACCTCTCTCCTTTCCAAAGGGTATGCCAATGAACACCAAGCAAAACTAAGAGAAAGAGAGCGCAAAAAAAAGTGTCTTACCAGATATTAAAATAAAGTATGTTACTGTACACTCACCTAGTGTGGTTGTGAAAGTCACAACCAACACAAAAAGCACACAGATAATAGGTGGCTGCCACAGCCCCACAGGTGCATATCTTCAATGCTGGAGAGTAGAAGGGGTTAAAGCCACGCTGTTGCCAAAGGATGAAAGAAAAATGTTGATTTAATGAAAGATTTTATTCCATAGGTCTACGCGTTTCGAGTTGAGGACCACAAAAATCACAGAAAAATCAACAATACATGGCATCTGTCATGTATTGTTGATTTTTCTGATTTTTGTGGTCCTGAAGAGGTCCTCAACTCGAAATGCGTAGACCTATGGAATAAAATACTTTCATTAAATCAACAACATATTTTTTTTTTCATCTTTTAGCGACATCGCGGCTTTAACCCCTTCTACTCTCCAGCATTGAAGATAATGAACACCAAGCAGACAGAGGTCATAAGAACGCTCTTTTGGTGTATATGGAACATAATAGTAGACGGATACACGTGTGTGTGTGTGTGTGTGTGTGTGTGTGTGTGTGTGTATATACCGTATTATATATTTCGCTTTATAAGACGCACTTTTCTTCCCAAACATTTGGGAGGAAAATGGGGGGTGCGTCTTATAATCTGAATATAGCGGTACCTGGGTGTCCTGTCTGTGCGACGATCAGGCGGCCGGGTGCCTGTGGCTGCGTGCGGTGGCAGCTGGGCACCCGTGGCTGCGTGCGGGTGTCAGTCGGGTGCTGCGTGCGGGCGTCAGCCGCACAGGCACCCGCACGCAAGGACAGGTACCCGGCCGCTTGCACGCAGGGTGGGCGGGCAGCCTGCGGGCTGACACTCTGTGCGTGCAGAGCGGGCGGCTGTGGAGCAAGTTACCCAGTTTGTCCGTGGTCCCAGTTTCAAATGATGGCGCCGGGAGCGAGCGCGTGCGCAGCTGGAGCTCTTGGATGAGAGCTCCATCTGCGCATGCGCCGCTCCAGGCGCCATTAATTGAACCGGGACCGCGGACACTGGGACACTCACTGCACCGGCCTGCTGCACGACTCACCCGCCGCTCCTGCCACCCCGGACGCCACCATGCCTGCCACCACCGCACCTGCAACCACGGACGCCACCGCTTCACCACCACTGCTGCCCCCCTCCGGTAAGAGAACACCGGAGTATAAGACGGACCCCATTTTTCTTTTTTAACCTTTTTTCATGTCTAAATTTGGGGTGCGTCTTATAAAGCTTAGGAATGTATAAGAAGGGAAATATGAATGCTATTCCAACAAAATAGGAGTATGTAGGGTTTGAAATGTTATTTTGAAATTGTGGGCTCATAGTTCTATGCTGTGAATTCTCATCAGCCCTATATAGATACCCTATAATAAAATAAACTGTAGAAACACTGTGGCTAGTAATTAAATGTAAAAACTCAGCAGGTACGCCTCGTTTTGTGCCAGCAGGCCTCAAAATAGATGGGGCAGAGCGGGAACTAGACCTGATTGTGTTTCAGACCTTCCTGTGAAGCTGGATATATAAGGTGCACTGCCCAAAGTGGGTGGCCATACCCCCAAATATACAGAGTACAAGATGCTGAAGCAAAACCATAAAAAAGGGCCAGCACACCTGTTTAGTATAAAAGCAATACGGTATGTAGGTGCTTTGAGGCTAGTGTTGGCTAATGGCTTGTTCACCAGAACTTACATGAGTTACAACATGCTCCATCATTCTTTGTGATCTGATGTTACCATTGGGAAATTTTTGGGGGCTCGTTAAGATGTCTGTGCAAATCGAACTGATCTCAACAATCGGAGCATGACCCCTCCATGTATCTGTGAGGCTATCACATTCGGGTCAGGATAGCTGCGGCCAGTCTGTCATTGCAGTCCGAGAACGGGCAGCTGCATGAGCCCCTAGTCCACAATATGTCTCTTTTGGATGTCAGATGGCGATTTCCATATAGTCTTTGATTTCCTTCTCAGGATCTCTCTGCCCATCATAACTGTACAAATAGAAAAGTCTGACTGTGGAGTCCGTCATGTTCTGAAAGGTTACCTTTATTTTGATAGGCTGTACAGTGATATTCTTTCCATCAAATATAAATATAAACCGCATAAGAACAGACTATATGCCGCTTCTAACCTGTAAGGGGTTAAACACTTAGCACACCAATTTCCATGCCCAGTCATCTTTCATAATGCAACCGGATTTGGAGATAATTAACACTGCATGAAAGATTACTCTTAACTCCCTTTAGCGGTGTTTGGCTGTTCAGGTTTGTTAATATTGCATTTATTTTGGAACTTAATAAACAGACCACTAAATGACTTTTAATGTTATCAATTTATTTGTAAAGTCCCGGAGCTGCTCTTCCTGCAAGTGAATAGATAAAGCAAATTAATCACCACACTGTTATGGTCATTTTCATTTTTCTGCCGTTTATCGTGGCATTTCATCTGCCAAGGTTGTGGTCAGTGCTTAACAAGACCGAGGTAAATGCAGAGCACTCCTCAAGGCAACAATATACTGACTAGTCACATGATTAAAGGGGTCTTCCAGCCATAGCACATCTTCACTTGGGACCCCCATTGATTATTAGGAGAACTCTGTGGCAGCTCTATAATTTTTACCTGCACAGCACCATGAAGGCACTATGTGGCTAGGTCAGCTCCATCTGTGGTGGTCTCTGCAGATAAGCCCTCTTGATCAGCATGTGACTCTATATCCTACTTATGCCATCAGTACTAATACCTTTTAGCAGTCGAATATGTGAAAGCCCTCAACAGACTGTTCTGTAGTGACTTCATAACCAAAATAAAGGAGGGTCATCCAAGCATTGACGTCTTTGAGGATCATCCAAGCATTGACGTCTTCGAGGATCATCCAAGCATTGACGTCTTCTTTTCCTTCCACAGTAGAGCAGAAAGGAGCTGGTGACCAGGAACGTTTTGGCCAGGGTTCAATGTCCTAGTAGCTCTTCTCTTTGTAAGCCACTGGTGTAAAAATATAAAACGTTGGGTTGTATGCACTCATAAACCAAAAAGGAGATCTTGTTTCCATTTAAGAGACTACGTTTCCTTGTGGAGCCACCCAACATCTCCTGATAAACTCCGGTTTTTGCTCGGGGAAGTCTCAACCATCTGGGTATTTCCTTCATGGTGTATGCAGCGTTACTTGGTTTGGATCACAGCATAGACAGCCAGAAGAGGTATAAGGGGAGTTTAAAATGAATCCTAGTTAACATTTGGCAAACCAAAGTTAAGAAACTATTTTTTCCTAACTTTTATTAGAGGTGAAGTTCCTTCTTGACCCAAGTACTCATCGGACTGAGTCATTGTTGAACTTCATCTCTGAACAGGCAATTTATGGTTTCTGCTAATACCAATTTCTGTAGAAGACCTTTTGTTGCAGCTCTTAAAGAAAAGAACCCTTTTAAAGCTTGAAATTGAAGGTTTTCCTGCCTCACTTGAGGTCGCTCTTGTGTATTTTGAGGTAACCTAAAAGTAAATGGCTTCTTACTGAATTTGTTTTATATTTATGTATTTGCATGAATTGCTAAAATTCCCTTTAATACCTCTTTTCAGCCCAGAGTAATTTTACCTCGGAACTGAAATGCTCTTTGACTTTTTCCATTTTGTTGCCATTGACTGCAGTTTGTGTAGCTCCAGGTGTCCATGGTGAAATGCATGTTCAAGGAGCCTTACTAATGTCTGGAAAAGCAGCAATATGCTACTTTCAATACAAGCAAAAAACAGCAGGTCGTCAACTGTTTGCATAGCAGAATGGTGTACCTTCCTACCCTAGACAGGAGAAAGGGGCATACAGTGTGGTCTGCACCACAACAAAGCCACACTCCTAACCCAGCCCATAGAATTAGTGCCACTGCTGAAGCTGTTCCCACATTAAGTTTATTACCCATTTTATGGACCCTATCTAGTAAAATGCCACTGCAATGCCTCTCCACACGTATGATGCCCATCAGATGCATTGATGATATTGGAGTTCCCCCAACTTAGTATGATGCCCCCACAGTGCCGCTCCGACATAGCCCTCAGTGTATCTCACACACATTCATACCTCCACAGTGCCCCCAAACATAATGCCCCCAAAGTCCCTCTCACAGTATGATGCACACACATGATGCCTCTACCCACACAGTATGATACATGACAGTGCCCACCCTAAGGTGCCTCAGATAGCACAAGTAATTATATTAATTTGTTTGTGCTTTCTATAGACACAAATAAAGTTGTAAATTCAACTGTTTTCCCTTGACCCTAAATCTGGGACTGTTGCACTGGATATGGGGCGGTTGGGTGGCATGGAATGGACAATCACAACATTTTAGGTAGGAGATTCCCAGGCACTGCTAAACGTCATTGTACAGTAATGTGTTTTTGCCTGTCCTTGTTTATTTTCTAGGATCCAGGACGATTGAGGCATATGTAAACCTCAGAGATTATTTCATGCATTTTTGATGCTATATACATAGTTATGTACTTAGTACTCTCAAAATAAGAAACATATCCATCATGTTCAACTTAGTGGTTGGGAAGGATAAAAGGAATGGATTTTAGGTAGATATCTGTAATGCATATGATCCAGTCTGCCCTAAAGTCAAAAAAGGACCCACATAGTTCCTGAGGTCCACTATTGGGGTAACAGTTACTATTCTTAAAGCTGCTTAAGATATTTTTCCAACTTTTTAGAAGGAACAATTGGAACATTTCTAAGGGGAAAACACAAGAGGGGTGTGATGCAGAGCTTTGGGCTTCATACGTCACACAATGTTATACAACACTAGAAGGTGGCACGATTCTAACGCATCGGGTATTCTAGAATTTATTGTGTAGTTAATGTATGTTTTTTGTTATATATATATATAGATGTTGTGTGTAGTTACCAAGTGTTTGTGTAGGGCGCTGTAAATGTTCTGGGTGTTGTCTGGGTGTGGGGGGGTGTGAGAGCGGCGTTGTGTGTGTTGCGTTGTGTGTGTTGCGTTGTGTGTGTTGCGTTGTGTGTGTTGCGTTGTGTGTGTTGCGTTGTGTGTGTTGCGTTGTGTGTGTTGCGTTGTGTGTCTGCAGCGTTCTGTGTGTGTGGTGCTGTGTGTGTTGCGCGGTTTGTGTGGGTGTGGAGTGCGTGTGTGTGTTTTGGGGGAGGTATGTTTTGCACAGTGTGTGTGTTGTGCGGTATGTGCATATATTTGTGTATGCCGCGGTGTTTGTGTGTTGGGTGTTGTGTGTGTGCGGCGTTGTCTGTGTAGGGCGGTGTTTGTGGTTCCCAGTGTGTGGTGTGTTGTGCGGTGCTGTGTGTGTGTGTTTTGGGGGGGAGGTGTGCATCCCCATCGTGCTCCATCCCCCATGCTGCGCACCCCCCATCGTGCTCCATCCTCCATGCTGCGCACCCCCCATCGTGCTCCATCCCCCATGCTGCGCACCCCCCATCGTGCTCCATCCCCCATGCTGCGCACTCCCCATCGTGCTCCATCCCCCATGCTGTGCACTCCCCATCGTGCTCCACCCCCCATGCTGCGCACTCCCCATCGTGCTCCATCCCCCATGCTGCGAACTCCCCATCGTGCTCCATCCCCCATGCTGCGCACTCCTCATCGTGCTCCATCCCCCATGCTGCACACTCCCCATCGTGCTCCATCCCTCATGCTGCGCACCCCCCATCGTGCTCCATTCCCCATGCTGCGCACTCCCCATCGTGCTCCACAGTCACACATCAGACAGTATACACGCACACATCTGATCACATACACTCACACCCCACTTCTCCCTGTGCTCTCCGGTGGGCGGTCCCAGCAGCTGTGCTGCACGCCGTGCTCCTCTGCCGACACTCACAGATCCGATCGCATACACTCACACATCAGAACACACGCATACACCCGATCGCATACACGCACACATCCGATCGCATACACGCACACACACACTGACGATATCATACATACGCGCTCACACACTCACAACATCCGGAGATACCACATGCTTCCAGCCATGTGATCCTCCGGCAGGTCCTGGAAGGTCACTGCATGCACAGTATCGCCGCCGAGAAGTAAGTGATATCACTGGATGTTGTTGTGTGTGGATGCGATCTGATGTGTGTGTGAGGTGTGTGTGAGAGTGAGTGTGATCTGATGTGTGTGTGTCTGTTCTTATGTGTGTGTGTGTGTGCGTGTGTGTTCCGCCGCTGCAGGACCTTGATGCGCTCACCTGCTCCCGGTCGGCGTCTGGTGAGTATGACTGCGGGGGTCTTCTTTCTTCTGCCTTCTCTCTTCTGGGGGTGCCCGCTGCCTATAATGAAGTGTCTTGCAGTGTCTTTAACTCTTTCACCGCTGCATGACACTTCATTATTGACCGCAGCGTATGCCGGCTCCCTGCACATGTGTACCGGGAGCCGGTGTACGCTGGAGCGGGGCTGGACGGGCAAGGCGTCAGCGTATGCCGGCTCCCTGCACATGTGTACCGGGAGCCGGTGTACGCTGGTGCGGGCGATGCGTGCGGAGGTCAGGGGCGAGCGGCTAATCCACGTGGGGGGCGGGGCCAGGCCGAGGTGAGCGGCCAATCCGTGGGGGGGGGGGCGGGGCCAGGCTGAGGCGAGCGGCAAATCCGTGGGGAGGCGGGGCCAGGCCGAGCCCAGCGGCCAATCCGACAGTTGTCACTTTTATGACCCTTACGGTGACACTGTCACGTGACACAATTTTGGAGCAAGACAGACAGACAGAATAAGGCAATCAGGATATCTCTAACGTGCAGCATTTGAATTAAAGTTTGTAAATTGCATTGTTGAAGATCTCCCTTCAGCAGACTCCACTAAAAAAAATACAGACCCAAACTAGACCATACCAGAGTGCTAGCACATGGGAGGTCTCCAGCTCTTATGGTCCAGGAAAGCTCTCCTTTTTATGGAGTCTCCAGGACATTCCAAAGATTGGTTGTGTTGCTTGTGTTCTTGGCTGTGTGATAGAACGCAGGCACCTGGAAAGTTTGCCAGTTCGTCTGGTAGGCTGCGAGATCTCCTATTTATCCAAAAGTCTGAGTATCCGGAATATTCTTGACTGTGTGAGAAAGTGCAGGTACCTGTGAAGTTTGCCATTTCTCGGTTAGTCTAAGAGATTTACTCTTTTTCAAGAAGTCTTCTCGATGTCGCTGACTATGCAAGGGCGTAGTCACCTGAAAGGTTTTGCCAGCTCTTCTGGTAGCCCAGGAGATATAATTTTTCCCCAAATATCTCCTGGATATGGGCACCAGGTAGGTTAGACTGCTCTTCCAATAGTTTTGGAGATCTTCTCATTTTCCAGGAGTCTACTGGATGTCCCTGGGAGTGTGAGAGAGTATTGGCACCATTTTGGTTACACAGGTCTAGTTTTTGAGATCTTCCCTTTTTCCTGGAGTTTCCTGGATGTTCCAGGAGTTTTCAAACCAGCATTTCTATATCGTATCCATTTTTTCTGGCTTACTTTGACAAAAACAAGATTAAGTGAGTCCATTTTGTTGGAGGTTTGATTGCGGTTGGGCCTATAGGATGAATTAATGACAGTTTTATGATTTTTGGGAAACGTTTCAATGAGTAAAAGAAGTCTCAACAATGAGCCATTCAGACTACAAGCATGTAGCTTCCTTGTGTTTATAGGCAGAGGTTCAGTGTCCTTGTTTTGTTACTACTGTGTTACATTGAGAATGTGGAGGATGTAATTTGTAAAATACTGTTTTTATTTGTTGATATGGTTTGTATATTACATCTCATTTCCGCTTGCAATCAGTGTACTTTGTCTTAAAAACGATATACTTGTGTTAATTAGTCCTTTACTTCTATTCATACCATATGTGTTTATATTCCAGGAGCCGGACCTCTTTTATGTTGGCAAAGCAGCAATATAATAAAAGTAGCTTGTTTTCTTTGCACATATGAGAATAAATCATACACAGAAAAACATCTGCATTATCCTGTACACATGGAAAGTAAATACGTTAAATACCTGATCACTGTTGTAATAATAATAATAATAATAATCTTTATTTCTATAGCGCCAACATATTCCGTAGCGCTTTACAATTCAGGAGGATCATATACAAACAAGTAACAGTTATAGAAATACAATATTTAGAGGGGAAAAAAATACAACCCTGCTCGTGAGAGCTTACAATCTACAATGAGATGGGGGGAGAGGCAAGGTTCAAGTGCTTATTTACAATGACAATCCAACCATCTCACGGAAATGGGGCTGGATAATGGTTTCCTGGACCAGTGGGCCCGAGCCTTGAGATGCCTTTGGGTGCCATGGAGTTTGATGTGGAGCTATGTTGTGAGAGGTTGTAGAGGGACTATGTGAATCGAATCTGATTAGGGAGTGTGATAGGCCGCCCTAAAAAGATGCGTCTTTAGGGTGCGTCTGAAGCTGAGTAAGTTGTGATTTGTCCTAACTTCTTGGGGTAGAGCGTTCCAGAGGGTTGGTGCAGCTCGGAAGAAGTCTTGGATCCGGGAGTGGGAGGTTCGAATTAGTGTGGATGTTAGTCGAAAGTCGCTTGCAGAGCGTAGAGAACGGGTGGACTGATAGACAGAGAGGAGGGTGGAGATGTAGGGGGGTGCTGCACTGTGGAGAGCTTTGTGGGCGAGAACAAGCAGTTTGAATTGGATCCTATGATATATGGGCAGCCAGTGCAATGACTGGCACAGAGCAGAGGCATCCGAGTAGCGGTTAGCCAGATAGGTGACCCTGGCTGCTGCATTAAGGATTGACTGTAGAGGAGAGAGTCTAGTTAGGGGGAGACCAATTAATAGAGAGTTACAGTAGTCCAAGCGAGAGTGGATCAGGGCCACGGTGAGGGTTTTTGTCGTTTCCATTGTGAGAAAGGGGCGGATTCTAGAGATGTTCTTGAGGTGCAAGCGGCAGGTGCGGGCAAGAGATTGTATGTGGGAGGTGAAGGAGAGATCAGTGTCAAGTATAACCCCCAGGCAGCGGGCTTGCGGCCTAGGACTTATCGTTGTGCCACACACAGAGAGGGAGATGTCAGGTTGAGGAAAGTTGGAAGATGGAGGGAAAAGAAGAAGTTCAGTTTTGGAAAGGTTAAGTTTCAGATAGAGAGCAGACATGACATTGCAAACTGCAGTCAGGCAGTCACTGGTGTTCTGTAGTACAGCGGGGGTGAGCTCAGGGGAGGAGGTGTATAGCTGTGTGTCATCAGCATAAAGATGGTACTGAAAGCCAAATCTGCTGATGGTCTGACCAATTGGGGCAGTGTAGAGGGAGAAAAGAAGAGGGCCAAGGACTGAACCTTGAGGGACCCCAACAGTGAGAGGAAGAGGAGAAGATGTGGAGCCAGCAAATGATACACTGAATGAGCGGCCAGAAAGATAGGAAGAGAACCAGGAAAGAACAGTGTCCTTTAGGCCGATAGAGTGGAGCATAGAGAGAAGGAGATGGTGGTCAACAGTGTCAAAGGCAGCAGAAAGGTCAAGAAGAATAAGCAGAGAGTGGTCACCGTTACGTTTTGCTGTCAATAGGTCATTGGTCACTTTGACAAGGGCAGTTTCTGTTGAGTGTAAAGGGCGGAAGCCAGACTGTAAAGGATCTAGAAGAGAGTGAGAGGAGAGGTAGCGGGTGAGACGAGAGTAGACCAGGCGCTCCAAGAGTTTAGAGATGAAGGAGAGATTGGAGACTGGTCTGTAGTTGCTTGTGCAGGACGGATCGAGAGAAGGTTTTTTTAATAATGGAGTAATGATAGAGTGTTTGAGGGAGGAGGGGAAGATACCCGAAGAGAGAGAGAGATTGAAGATTTTAGTTAGGTGAGTGGCGACAACCGGAGAGAGGGACTGGAGTAGAGGTGTGGGGAAGGGATCAGTAGGGCAAGTTGTAGGACGAGAGGAGGATAGGAGCCTGGAGACTTCCTCCTCTGTGACTGGGTCAAATGTGGAAAGTGAGCTGGATGGAATATGGGGAGGGATGGGATTCACAGGGCTTGGTGGCTGGGAGCTGATCTCTTGGCGGATGTTTTCTATTTTCTCTGTGAAATACGAGGCCAGGTCATCAGCATGAAGGGCTGTGACAGGGGTCTGTACTTTGGGACTGAGGAGGGAGTGAAAGGTGTCAAAGAGTTTTTTTGGATTGTTGGCATTGTTGTCTTCCCTTTCATAGTATTGAAGCACTTTTACACTTTTTCATAGATCTATTCTAGATGAAATGTCCATGGGTCAAGCCTGTGATCACCTAATCAGTGTGATCCTGGGGTCTTTTGAGCCTAATACTTATATAGTGGGTCTGGACTAGAGATGAGCGAACCGGTCCCGGTTCGGTTCGAGGTCGGTTCGCCGAACGGAGGTCCCGTTCGAGTTCGGCTTGTCGAACGTTCGACGAACCGAACTCGAACTGCATAGGAAACAATGGCAGGCAATCACAAACACATAAAAATACCTAGAAAACACCCTCAAAGGTGTCCAAAAGGTGACAAACAACTCACAACACAACACAAACACATGGGAAAGTGACAAGGACATATACTCATGCGAAAACAAAAGAGCTGGACAAGGAAAAAGAGGAGGACACACAGATATAGGCATGGCACGCCCTTCTAAAATCATGTAAAACACCGCAAGGTGACTCCAAGCATAGTCTCCCTTTTTTTCCAAAAATTGGGCCCCACACACACCCATCCATTCAGTGGCAGCACTTGTGCCCTAGTTGTACACTTCACAGCTAGATTTGCATCAAGCACATTCAAAAATACGCCATACTTAACCGTCCCCAGGATGACTCCGGGGTAGGTAGCAAAGTCTTTCCTGACCCCAGCTCTGTTCATCTTGGCTTCTTTTAAAAACACAGCAAGCAAGGGTTACTCCAAGCGGAGTCTCCCTTTTTTTCCAAAAATTGTGCCCCACTCACACCCACCCATTCAGTGGCAGCACTTGTGCCCTAGTTGTACACTTCACAGCTAGATTTGCATCAAGCACATTCAAAAATACGCCATTCTTATCCGTCCCCAGGATGACACCGGGGTAGGTAGCAAAGTCTTTCCTGACCCCAGCTCTGTTCATCTTGGATCATTTTTAAAAAAC
The DNA here is from genome assembly GCF_048569485.1 of Anomaloglossus baeobatrachus. NCBI lineage: Eukaryota > Metazoa > Chordata > Amphibia > Anura > Aromobatidae > Anomaloglossus > Anomaloglossus baeobatrachus. Next base: position 62,081,412 of record NC_134356.1, read on the forward strand.
ACAGCAAGCAAGGGTTACTCCAAGCGGAGTCTCCCTTTTTTCCAAAAATTGGGCCCCACACACACCCACCCCTTCAGTGGCAGCAGTTGTGCCCCAGTTGTACAATTCACAGCTAGATTTGCATCAAGCACATTCAAAAATACGCCATAATTAACCGTCCCCAGGATGACACCAGGGTAGGTAGCAAAGTCTTTCCTGATCCCAGCTCTGTTCATCTTGGCTTCTTTTAAAAACAATGTAAGCAAGGGTTACTCCAAGCGGAGTCTCCCTTTTTTCCAAAAATTGGGCCCCACACACACCCACCCCTTCAGTGGCAGCAGTTGTGCCCCAGTTGTACACTTCACAGCTAGATTTGCATCAAGCACATTCAAAAATACGCCATTCTTATCCGTCCCCAGGATGACACCGGGGTAGGTAGCAAAGTCTTTCCTGATCCCAGCTCTGTTCATCTTGGCTTCTTTTAAAAACAATGTAAGCAAGGGTTACTCCAAACGGAGTCTCCCTTTTTTCCAAAAATTGGGCCCCACACACACCCACCCATTCAGTGGCAGCACTTGTGCCCTAGTTGTACACTTCACAGCTAGATTTGCATCAAGCACATTCCAAATCCACAAGCATTTACTCTCCCCAGGATGACACAGGGGTAGTAAATTCCTTCTGGATCCATGACTTGTTCATTTTGATGAACGTCAGTCTGTCCACATTGTCACTGGACAGACGCGTGCGCTTATCTGTCAGCACACACCCAGCAGCACTGAAGACACGTTCAGAGACAACGCTGGCAGCTGGACACGACAAAATCTCCAAGGCGTAACTGGATAGCTCTGGCCATTTTTCTAGATTTGAAGCCCAAAAGGAGCAAGGCTCCATTTGCAAAGTCATGGCATCGATGTTCATTTGGAGATACTCCTGTATCATCCTCTCCAGCCGTTGACTATGTGTCAGACTTGTTGTCTCTGGTGGCCTTGCAAAGGAGGGTCTAAAAAAATTATTAAAAGATTCCATAAAATTGCTGTTACCAGCACCAGATACGGTCCTACTGGTACGGGTTAGACTGTTGAAGATGACGAGACCGTCCCATGTTTGTCAAGTTACAACTGGGAGATTCACTCCCTGCACCTGCACGGATGTTTGGTGGAAAAGCCGATCTAAGATCGAGTAACAGCTTCTGCTGATACTCCTGCATACGTGCATCCCTTTCTATGGCTGGAATTATGTCACAAAATTTGGACTTGTACCGGGGATCTAATAGTGTGGCAAGCCAGTAGTCATCATCACTTCTAATTTTGACAATACGAGGGTCATGTTGGAGGTAGTGCAACAAGAAGGCACTCATGTGTCTTGCGCAGCCATGCGGACCAAGTCCACGCTGTGTTTGTGGCATAGAGGTGCTAACCGTTCTTTCATCCTCTGACATCTCCCCCCAACCTCTTTCAACTGAAATTTGACCAAGGTCTCCCTCATCTGCTGAGTCTTCCATGTCCATGGACAGTTCGTCCTCCATTTCTTCATGTTCTCCTGCACCTTCCTCAACATCTCGCCTGCTACCATGCGCCCTTGTTGATCCCTGTCCCCCATGGTCCCATGCCTGGCGCCTTGGTGATGATGAACGTCTGGACCTTGGTGATGTTGTTGTGTCTTGCGCATATGAATCCTCCTGTAGTTCATCCCCTTCCTGTTGTCCCACCCCCTGACTCCGAATAGTGTTTAGCGTGTGCTCCAGCATGTAAATGACTGGAATCGTCATGCTGATAATGGCATTGTCAGCGCTAAACATATTCGTCGCCATGTCGAAACTGTGCAGAAGGGTGCATAGGTCCTTGATCTGAGACCACTCCATCAGGGTGATCTGCCCCACCTCTGCATCTCGTTGGCCCAGGCTATACGTCATGACGTATTGCACCAGGGCTCGGCGGTGCTGCCACAGTCGCTGTAACATGTGGAGAGTTGAATTCCAGCGTGTCGCCACATCGCATTTCAGGCGATGAACCGGCAGGCCGAAAGACTTCTGGAGCGATGCAAGTCGCTCAGCTGCGGCGCTTGAACGGCGGAAGTGAGCAGACAGTTTTCGTGCCCTGTTCAGAAGGCCACCTAGGCCGGGATAGTGTGTTAAAAATTGCTGGACGACAAGGTTCAACACGTGAGCCATACAAGGTACGTGTGTCACCTTGCCCAGGCGAAGGGCTGCACCCAGGTTTGCAGCATTGTCGCACACGGCCTTACCAGGCTGCAGGTTGAGTGGAGACAACCATTTATTAAACTCGGACCGCAGAGCTGACCACAACTCCTCAGCTGTGTGACTCTTATTCCCAAGACATGTCAAGCTAAAGACCGCCTGATGCCGTTGCGCTCTGCTGCCAGCATAGTAATGAGGGGTGCGTGATTCCTTCTGCGCAGTGAGAACGCTGGTGGCCTGACCAGGCAGGCTTGGGGCGGAGGTGGAGGAGCCAGATGAGGTGGAGGATGCAGAAGCAGTGGCGGAACTTGGACAGACAGAGGATTGACACACAAGTCGTGGGGACGGCAAGACTTGTGCAGCAGACCCTTCACTATCTATCACCATAGTTACCCAGTGCCCAGTCAGCAACATGTAACGTCCCTGTCCATGCTTACTGGTCCAAGTATCGGTGGTGAAATGCACCCGTTCACACACAGAGTTTCTCAAGGAAGCGGTGATGTTGTGTGCGACATGCTGGTGTAGCGCGGGCACACCTTTCTTAGAGAAGTAGTGGCGACTAGGCATCTGGTACTGGGGCACAGCGACAGACATAAGGTCTCTAAAATCCTGTGTGTCCACTAGGCGGAAAGGCAGCATTTCGGTAGCCAACAGCTTACAGATGGATAGAGTCAACCTCTTAGCTTTGTCATGGGTCGCAGGAAGTGGCCTTTGACCACATCTGAGGGACAGAGATCTGGCTGCTGTGTGTAGACGGTGTTGAGTAGGGTGTCCCTGGAAAAATGCAGGTTTGTGAGGAAAGTGCAGGCGGAGACATGATGTTGCCTTCATCCAACGTTGGTGCTATCGATGTCTGAGAGAGCTGTACACACTCACTTGTTTCCCCTTCCAAACCAACTGACGACCTACCAAGCAAACTGCCTGTTGTGGTTACAGTGGTGGAAGTTGTGGGTGGAAAAACAGGTGTGACAGCTGTCCCCACAGTCCTAGAAGATGACGAGCGCGCGGATGCACTGGAAGGGGCAGGCGGTGGATGGTTCGCTCCGCTAGGCCGCATTGCAGCACGGTGAGCTTCCCACCGGGCCATATGATATTTATTCATGTGACGATTCATGGAAGAAGTTGTCAAACTGCTGAGGTTTTGACCTCTACTAAGAGAACCATGACAAATTTTACAGATCACATAATTTGGGCGATCTTTTTCTATGTCAAAAAAGGACCAGGCTAGGCAAGGCTTAGAGGCCATGCGACCTGTTGATCCACCCCGAATAATGCTCAGAGGCAGAGTGGTGGCTGAGGATGCAGTTGTAGACGTGCTACCAGTACTCCGACTCTGTCCAGGAAGGCGCAAGGTAACTTCGTCATCAGTTGCATCCTCCTCCACCACCTCTGTTGACCTCCTCGAATGCCTGACTGTGGGTTGACAGTAGGTGGGATCTAGAACTTCATCATCAATTGTTGTGTTTGCACTCCCCTCCCCCTCAGACCGAGCCTCTTCTTGCCCTGACCGAATATTTAAGTTGTCATCCCAATCGGGTATCTGCGTCTCATCTTCATCAGTATGTTCCTCATTGTCTATAACCACAGGTGTTACAGTTTGTGACAAAGGGTCAACATTATGCTCAGAAACTTGGTCCTCACGGCCTGAATCAGAGTCACAAAGGTTCTGGGCATCACTGCAGACCATTTCCTGTTCTGTACTCACTGTAGCTTGGGAGCAGACCTCTGATTCCCAGGCTATAGTGTGACTGAACAGCTCTGCAGATTCAGCCATCTCAGTTCCACCATACTGTGCAGGGCTGATGGAGACTTCAGAGCTGGGAGAAAGCAAGTTTGATTGGGATGACAACTCAGAGGACTGGTGTTTTTTGGATGCGGTACTTGAAGTGGCTGAGAGGGCACTTGTTGGACCACTTGAGATCCATTCAAGCATTTTCCTTTTTTGGCCATCATCTACCTTTGTTCCTGTTGTTCGTGTCCGTAAAAAAGGGAGCACATCGGATTGTCCACGGTAAGTAGTAGACATCTTACTTTTGCTGGTAGATGGTCTATCTTCAGCAGATGATAATGGAGCTTTGCCACCTTCCCCACGGACAAAACCTTTTTTGCCTTTTCCACCACGCCTCTTCCCCTTTCCACCAGCATCTGTCATTTTGCCACTCATGTTGATTGCGACAAGATTGTGCACTGAAAATGTGGTAGTAAAAATTGAGAGGTGGTGTAGATTGCAGCGGTGGTCTAGCTTTATTAACAGCAGAATAATAAAGAATAAATATCCCTGACAATGCAACTACGGCCCTTAAACTGGCAGCAAAAATTGCTAGTATAATGGCTTAGTTATGAGTTGGAGTGTGCAATGCAGGCAGAGGTGCTGCAAATGTCTTTGCACTAGTGGGACTATAGCAAAGTCCAATAGCCACGTTTAGGATGCCACTAGGTACACTGAGTGTTTGCTAGTATAATGGCTTAGTTATAATGAGTTGGAGTGTGCAGAGGACAGGAGGGTACAGTGCCAGGATTGTGGGGCTCTGGGTAGAGGAAAGGAAGCCTGCCTTTCTATTCCCTCCTAATGGGGAAATGCAGCGACGAAATCCCTGACCTTAGCTACACAGACGCTGTCGCTGTTTTCAGGACCTGTCACCTATGGCTCTGACCCTGCCGGTACGAGCCCTTAAAAGGACTGATGGAAAGTGCTATCCCTATGCTGTCCAGCGCTGTGTATGGAGCGCATACAGCTGTATCAGCGATAGGACTCAGGACGGAGCTGCGCCAGTGATGTCTGACACCAAGGACGCAGAAGAGATAATGGCGTCCTGGAGGAAAATGTCCGGTTTTATAATGCAGGGACATGTGACATGGACATCCTATCACACATGCCGTTGCTTCTCTGGCTAAAAGTCCACTTAGCTGTGTGTGTGTCTGGGATTGGCTGACATGCTGGCCCGCCCCACAAGACGCGCGCGCTTGGGGAAGGAAGACAAGGAAAAAAAAAAAAAAAAAAGGCGATCGCCATTATACATACAGCAGTGATCTGAAGGCGCTGTTCACGCACACTATACACTGAAATGTCATAATAGTGTGAGTCACAGAGTGACTTACACTATTACAGCGGAAAGCCAGCTAGGAATTAGCTGTTTTTTTGCTGCTAGAACTGTTCTCGAACGTTTCTAGAACTATCGAGCTTTTGCAAAAAGCTCGAGTTCTAGTTCGATCTAGAACAGGCCCCAAAATCACTCGAGCCTAGAACTGGAGAACCTCGAACCGCGCTCAACTCTAGTCTGGACACCCCACCCTTACACAAAAAATCCCCCAAAAATGTTAATACCCTCTTTGTATGCATAATATTATAATTGGGTTTTTCAGTTATAAGATCTTGTAGTGAGTTATGCAAGTTACTTCACATCTGAACAGTGCAAGCTCAGGTCCAAAATTCCAGTAGGTCCTCATCTGGTTTGTCCCCCGGCAAGATAGCATTTCTGGTGTTGACACATGATTAGAGTCATTGAATGTGTAATGGAAGTTGCTCCTCCAGCTTTTTAAAGATGTTCTTTGCATGAAACCGAGGACCAACATGACTTTTGGTCAAGACTGAAACCCATCTGTAGTAGACAGCTGTTGCAGAGCAATGTGCCCTTATCAGTACGGTAAAGGTAGTACTGGCTATATGAGACATTCCTTTTTTCAATCTGTTCTTATTGAACATTTTAAAGATAGTACAAACAAAAAATCATAAACGCGCACTCCCTAAAAACCCACCCCTTACTCAGATCTCGATGAGTATCCTGCAATACAGCGATTCGATAAAGTCCAGTGAGAATTCCATCCTCTACATTATTGATGAGTCCCAAAGAATCTTCGTCATTTTATTTGCTGCCACCACCACCACCATCCAACCCATATGTATGCAAATTATCGAATAGGAGGATTCAATATATTTAGACTTTTAATGTTGAGATACAGCTAGATCCCACAATTAACCATCTCTGTGTCCAACATCTTAATTATAACTGACCCGGAAGACTAATATTTGTCACTATCAGCATTAGAAAGTTTGCTTCTGTAGCATAGTGACTCTTCTTTATAACCCGTTTTATGTAGCCAAAAAGTGAGTATTATCTGTAGGGACTGCCTGAAGGATGTCAGTCCATCTATATTTAGGCCTATGTCTTGTTCCTACTTAGTCTTTAGTGTGCACCCTTTTTTCTTAAGGATCTGCTCCATCATGCATTTATAATGAAACAAAACTGTTCCTCGCGTTGAGTGTTTCCTAATCACGTTGTCTAAAAACACAACTCCTGAAATTTGCTTGAATGGGGTTAGATTTTTTTGTAGTGAGAAGGCATAACTCAATTATTGATACAACATTTTATTTGGAATATCAAACTCCTCCTGAAGTTCCCCAAAAGATCTAAATTGGTTATTCTGAGTTAGCTGTGAACTACAATTGAGCCCTCTATCTTGCCAGAACCCAAAATCTTTCAGCTTGTCAAATTCTGGGAAACTAGAGTTGATCCAGATGGGTGAGTACTGGAAATACCCAATCAGTCCCATGGTTAGTTTAGCTTTGGACCAAATTTTATGGATATCACCAATAGTCACACATGAGGAGCAACAGTTCCAAAACCCTTCTCCCTCCAAAGTTTACATCAGGCTCCTTACCCCTAAAACCCTGGATTAATATAATTCTTACTGACAAAGAAGGGAGCTCTGGGCTCCCCCATCCCCTGAACTGTTACAGTTGGTAAGAGATAAAATATGTTAGGGGGTCTGGAATAGCCAGTTCTAAGGTTTCAATTCGTATTCTTGACGTGCCAGTTCTCCATATCAGGTCCCTAAAAAGACCATTTAGTTTATAGAAGAGTTGTAGGGGAATCCACAGCGGTGGATTATGGAACAGATTAAAGTGTCTGTGGCATGAAAGTCATCTTAATCAAATTGGCTCTCACCACAACCGATAACGGAAGTTTACACCTAGCTGTTATTTTATGCTGAAATTTGGTTAGGAGTGGATCGATGTTAAAGACTCATAACCTAAAATGTTTCACTTACTCTTAGGGGTACTTTGCACACTACGACATCGCATGCCGATGGTAGCGATACCGAGCGCGATAGTCCCCGCCCCCGTTGCAGCTGCGATATCTTGTGATAGCTGCCGTAGCGAACATTATCGCTACGGCAGCTTCACATGCACTCACCTTCCCTGCGACGTCGCTCTGGACGGCGAACCGCCTCCTTCCTAAGGGGGCGGGTCGTGCGGCGTCACAGCGATGTCACACGGCAGGCGGCCAATAGAAGCAGAGGGGCGGAGATGAGCGGGACGTAAACATCCCGCCCACCTCTGTCCTTCCGCATAGCCGGCGGGAGCCGCGGGACGCAGGTAAGGAGATGTTCCTCACTCCAGCGGCTTCTCACACAGCGATGTGTGCTGCCGCAGGAACGAGGAACAACATCGTACCTGTTGCTGCCGCGACATTATGGAAATGACCGACACTACACCGATATTACAATTTCGACGCTTTTGCGCTCGTTAATCTTATCAAAAACGATTTACACACTCCGATGTCGACAGCGACGCCGGATGTGCGTCACTTTCAATTTGACCCCACCGACATCGCAGCTGCGAAGTCGTAGTGTGCAAAGTACCCCTTACACCCAAATATTTAAAGGAAGGAGCTATTCTAACCTGTCCAGCAGCTGCCAATTCCTTAAAGGGGTGGTTCACCCATTTTTTTTATTTTCTGTCGAAGTTCTACTTACAATTCTAGGTATTTTCTCCATTGGCTTGTATTTCCATTTCTGGCACTGAGCGGCGCTATGCTGCACGCTCAGTGCCTGTCACATGACCCCCTGGAGCTGTGGCTGCCGGCATCCTCTGACGTCCCGGCATTTCCGGGCTCTCAAACAAGACGGGTACGTCACAGGATGCCGGCGCCACTCAGATTGAGTGACAGGGCTGTGGGCGGTGACTACCGCACGTCACAGCTCAGCATCGAGGGGAGGATCCGGAGGACGTCTGTGTGGAGCCGGCGTCCTGCAGATGGTGAGGCTGAGGCACGGGGGGGGGTCTTCAGCTGAATCCCCCCCTGCACGTAAGTATGTGATCACACTGTCCACCCGCCTGCTCTGCTGCGATGTCAGGAGAGCGGCCGGTGTCGGGCAGTGTGATCATCTGCTCCTCCCAGCAGCAAGACACTGACAGGCATGTCACCGCTGTGCTCTGCCATCTGTCCTGCTGCATGGGACCAACTGTCTGCACTCTGTCACCTGCACCACAAGTCACAGAGTGGAGACAGTTGGTGACAGAGCACCTCTGCCCCCCCCCCTCTTCTTTCCCCACTCTCTTCTCCCCCCCCTCTCTCTCTCCCCCCTCCCTCTCTCTCCCCTCCGCTCTCTTTCCCCCCCCGCTCGCTCTCTTTCCCCATCCCCGCTCGCTCTCTTTCCCCCCCGCTTGCTCTCTTCTCCCCCCCGCTCGCTCTCTTCTCCCCCCCTTTCGCTCTCTTCTCCCCCCCTTTCGCTCTCTTCTCCCCCCCTTTCGCTCTCTTCTCCCCCTCTCTCTCTCTTCTCCCCCCCTCTCTCTCTTCTCCCCCCTCTCTCTCTTCTCCCCCCCTCTCTCTCGTCTCCCCCCCTCTCTCTCGTCTCCCCCCCCTCTCTCTTCTCCCCCCCCTCTCTCTTCTCCCCCCTCTCTCTCTTCTCCCCCCTCTCTCTTCTCCCCCCTCTCTCTCTTCTCCCCCTCTCTCTCTTCCCCCCCCTCTCTCTCTCCCCCCTCTCTCTCTCCCCCCCTCTCTCTCCCCCCCCTCTCTCTCTCCCCCCCTCTCTCTCTCCCCCCCTCTCTCTCCCCCCCTCCCTCTCTCTCCCCGCTCGCTCTCTTTCCCCCCCGCTCGCTCTCTTTTCCCCCCCCACTCGCTCTTTCCCCCCCGCTCGCTCTCTTCTCCCCCCGCTCGCTCTCTTCTCCCCCCCTCTCTCTCTCTTCTCCCCCCTCTCTCTTCTCCCCCCCGCTCGCTCTCTTCTCCCCCCGCTCGCTCTCTTCTCCCCCCCGCTCGCTCTCTTCTCCCCCCCGCTCGCTCTCTTCTCCCCCCCGCTCGCTCTCTTCTCCCCCCCGCTCGCTCTCTTCTCCCCCCCGCTCGCTCTCTTCTCCCCCCCTTTCGCTCTCTTCTCCCCCTCTCTCTCTCTTCTCCCCCCCTCTCTCTTTTCTCCCCCCTCTCTCTCTTCTCCCCCCTCTCTCTCTTCTCCCCCCCTCTCTCTCGTCTCCCCCCCTCTCTCTCGTCTCCCCCCCCTCTCTCTTCTCCCCCCCTCTCTCTTCTCCCCCCTCTCTCTCTTCTCCCCCCTCTCTCTTCTCCCCCCTCTCTCTCTTCTCCCCCTCTCTCTCTTCTCCCCCCCTCTCTCTCTCCCCCCTCTCTCTCTCCCCCCCCTCTCTCTCCCCCCCTCTCTCTCTCCCCCCCTCTCTCTCCCCCCCTCCCTCTCTCTCCCCGCTCGCTCTCTTTCCCCCCCGCTCGCTCTCTTTTCCCCCCCACTCGCTCTTTCCCCCCCGCTCGCTCTCTTCTCCCCCCGCTCGCTCTCTTCTCCCCCCCTCTCTCTCTCTTCTCCCCCCTCTCTCTTCTCCCCCCCGCTCGCTCTCTTCTCCCCCCCGCTCGCTCTCTTCTCCCCCCCGCTCGCTCTCTTCTCCCCCCCGCTCGCTCTCTTCTCCCCCCCGCTCGCTCTCTTCTCCCCCCCGCTCGCTCTCTTCTCCCCCCTCTCTCTCTTCTCCCCCCCGCTCGCTCTCTTCTCCCCCCTCTCTCTCTTCTCCCCCTCTCTCTTCTCCCCCCCTCCCTCTCTCTCCCCTCCGCTCTCTTCTCCCCCCCCGCTCGCTCTCTTCTCCCCCCCTTTCGCTCTCTTCTCCCCCTCTCTCTTCTTCTCCCCCTCTCTCTTCTTCTCCCCCCCCTCTCTTCTCCCCCCTCTCTCTCTTCTCCCCCCTCTCTCTCGTCTCCCCCCCTCTCTCTCTTCTCCCCCCTCTCTCTCTTCTCCCCCCTCTCTCTCTTCCCCCCCCCCCCTCTCCCCCCCCCTCTCTCCCCCCCTCTCTCTCTCCCCCCCCTCTCTCTCTCCCCCCCCTCTCTCTCTCCCCCCCTCTCTCTCTCCCCCCCTCTCTCTCTCCCCCCCTCTCTCTCTCCACCCCTCTCTCTCTCCCCCCTCTCTCTCCCCGCTCGCTCTCTTTCCCCCCCGCTCGCTCTCTTTTCCCCCCCGCTCGCTCTCTTTTCCCCCCCACTCGCTCTCTTTCCCCCCCACTCGCTCTCTTCTCCCCCCGCTCGCTCTCTTCTCCCCCCTCACTCTCTCTTCTCCTCCCTCTCTCTTCTCTCCCCCCCGCTCGCTCTCTTCTCTCCCCCCTCTCTCTTCTCCCCCCCCGCTCGCTCTCTTCTCCCCCCCGCTCGCTCTCTTCTCCCCCCCCCGCTCGCTCTCTTCTCCCCCCCCCCGCTCGCTCTCTTCTCCCCCCTCTCTCTTCTCCCCCCCTCTCTCTTCTCCCCCCCTCTCTCTTCTCCCCCTCTCTCTCTTCTCCCCCCCCTCGCTCTCTTCTCCCCCCCCTCGCTCTCTTCTCACCCCCTCGCTCTCTTCTCCCCCCCTCGCTCTCTTCTCACCCCCCGCTCGCTCTCTTTTCCTCGCTCTCTCCTGGCATTGTCAGTACAGAAATCTCTCCATCGTGGAGGGGTGAGAGGGAGTAATAAACATGGAGTCCCTACTGTGTCTGTGTATTTATTTCTAATAAAGTATTTTTCTCTGTGTGATGTCTTTTTTTTTTTTTTTTAAGACCTTTCTTGGAGATTCTTAATGGCCAGGTTAAACTTGGCCTGACATTAAGAATCTCGGGCTTTATACCAGCTGGTAAAACATAGCTGGTATTAACCCCTTATTACCCAGCGTGCCACCTGGCACCAGGGCCACTGGAAGAGTTGGATACAGCGCCTGAAGATGGCGCTTCTATGAAAGCGCCATTTTCTGGGGCAGCTGTGGACTGCATTTCGCAGTGGGGGGCCCAGAAAGTTTGGGCACCCTGCACTGTGGATTCCAATCCCCAGCTGCCTAGTTGTACCTGGCTGGACTCAAAAATTTGGTGAAGCCCACATCATTTTTTATTTTTTTTTTAATTATTTCATGAAATTCATGAGAAAAAAAAGGGCTTCTCTATATTTTTGGTTCCCAGCCGGGTACAACTAGGCAGCTGGGGGTTGGGGGCAGCCCGTAGCTGCCTGTTGTACCTGGCTAGCATACAAAAATATGGCGAAGCCCACGTCATTTTCTTAAAAATGTTTTCAGGGAAAAACCTTTATAAAAAAAAAAAATGCTTCCCTGCATTTCTATTGCCAGTGAAAGTAACACCAAGCAGCGGGGGCTAGCAGCCAGTAGCTGCTTTGGTTACCCTTAGCAATAGAAAATGCAGCGGGAGCCCACAAACAATGTGATTTTTTTTTGTTTTTTTATTTTTAATGAATTTTTTTAAAAAAAAATCGGCATGGGCTTCGCCCATCGAGCACCAGAGCATTTTACTGCTCAATTCATCCCAAGTAATCAGATGACTCCAGTGTCGGCCGATTACTTGTTCTGTGTCCCCCTGCATCAATCGCAGCGTGTACGGGCTGTGAGGTCAGCGGAGTGGAGACAGTGACATGCTCTGCTCTGACACATAGTGTGCTGCATGTCACTATCTTTCTCCACTCTGGTACTTGTTGTGCAGGTGACCGGATGCTACATGTCACTAACTGTCTCCACTATGGGAATTGTTGTGCAGGTGACCGGATGCTACATGTCACTAACTGTCTCCACTATGGGACTTGTTGTGCAGGTGAGAGTGTATACAGTTGGTACTATGCAGCAGAAATCACAGAGTGGGGCAGTTAGTGACATGTATCATCCGGTCACCTGCACAACAAGTCCCAGAGTGGAGACAGTGACATGCTCTGCTCTGACACATAGTGTGCTGCATGTCACTATCTTTCACCACTCTGGGGACTTGTTGTGCAGGTGACCGGATGCTGCATTTCACTAACTGTCTCCACTCTGGGACTTGTTGTGCAGGTGACCGGATGCTACATGTCACTAACTGTCTCCACTATGGGACTTGTTGTGCAGGTGAGAGTGTATACAGTTGGTACTATGCAGCAGAAATCACAGAGTGGGGCAGTTAGTGACATGTATCATCCGGTCACCTGCACAACAAGTCCCAGAGTGGAGACAGTGACATGCTCTGCTCTGACACGTAGTGTGCTGCATGTCACTATCTTTCACCACTCTGGGACTTGTTGTGCAGGTGACCGGATGATACATGTCACTAACTGCCCCACTCTGAGACTTGTTCAGGTGAGAGTGTATACAGTTGGAACAATGCAGCAGAAGTCACAGAGTGGAGCAAGTTAGTGACATGTATCATCCGGTCACCTGCACAACAAGTCCCAGAGTGGATACAGTGACATGCAGCACACTATGTGTCAGAGCAGAGCATGTCACCAACTTGCTCTGCTTTGTCACCTGCGGTGCTGCATGTCACGTTTTTGCCGCGATTTGGTGCCTTTTTTGCTGCGTTTTTGCTCACTGCGTTTTTAATCAGTGCACAATGCCATTAAAGATTGTTGATGAAAAAAATAAAAAAGGTCTGATGTCATTTCCTTATTCAAAATGTTCATTGTATGCAGGAGAGCAGACAGCAGCTGCAGAACTACAAGGCTCAGCATCCTCCATCCAGGACTGTATGCAGTTTTTTACCCAAAAAGAAAAAAAAAATGACATGAGCTTCGCCATATTTTTGTATGCTAGCCGGGTACAGCAGGCAGGTACGGGCTGCCCCCAACCCCCAGCTGCCTATTTGTACCCGGCTGGGAACCAAAAATATAGAGAAGCCCTTTTTTTTTTTAATTATTTCATGAATTTCATGAAATAATTTTAAAAAAAAAATGACGTAAGCTTCGCCTAATTTTAGTGTCCAGCCGGGTACAACTAGGCAGCTGGGGATTGGAATCCACAGTGAAGGGTGCCCAAGCTTTCTGGGCACCCCCACTGCGAATTGCAGTCCGCAGCCACCCCGGAAAATGGCGCTTTCATAGAAGCGCCATCTTCTGGCGCTGTATCCAACTCTTCCAGCTGCCCTGATGCCGGGTGGCTAGCTAGGTAATAATGGAGTTAGGGCTAGCTGTATATTATCAGCTAGCCCTAAGCCTGAAATTCATGGTGTCACGCCAATATTAGACATGGCCACCATGAATTTCTAGTAATGATAAAAAAAAAACCACAACACACAGAAAAATATTTTTATTAGAAATAAAACACAACACAATTAGTGACTCCATCTTTATTGAAATAAAGAACCCCCCCTCCGCAGTAATCCTGGGTTAGGGTCCCGCGCCGTCCAATCAGGATCCAATATCATCTGATCGGTTTGCTGGAAGGCAAAGCGATCAGATGTGTCAGGATCAAGTGCCTGAATCACATCACACATCAGCTGATTGTATAAAAGCCGATTATACAATCAGCTGAAGCATCAATGCAAAAAAAAAAAAAAATAAATAAAATACTCACGTCTGTGCTGATTACCGGCAGCTCCTGTAGCGGAGTCTGATCCTGTCCGATCGCTGCAGGAGCTGCCGGTAATCAGCTGATGAAGTCCCCTGACGGCAGGATCAGCTGATAGCCGGCCGGGCGCGAAAAAGCCGGCGAGACTACGATCAGCTGATGCGTCAGGTGACTGCATCAGGTGATCCACCGCCAGGTCCTGCAAGCTTCGTGCGTGCCCCGGGGAGACTGCACACAGCCAGAGCGGCGGTACCGAGACAGGGGCTGGAAGCAGGCATGGCACCGGGACCCTGCAGACAGGTGAGTATGACATACACACACACACATACACACTCACACACTCACTGTATATAGACACACACACACACATACACACTCACGCACACACACTGTATATACACACACACACTGTATATACGCACACACACTGTATATACGCGCACACACACACTGTATATACACACACACACACACTGTATATACACATACACACTGTATATACGCGCACACATACACATACACTGTATATACACACACACACTTTCTTCCCCTGGCTGTGTAGAGCTGCTGCTGCCTCTGTATGATTGATCTCAGTGCATCCACAGGGAAGAGGCAGGGAGGAGGGTTTGGTCGGAGAGCAGAGTGGGTGTATTAGACACAATGGGTGTGTTAGATAAGCTAGACACCGCCCTAGAGCCACAAAGAATTCTGGGACTTGTAGGAACTGAACACAGGAAGTCAGAGGAGAGATTAACCCCATCAGAGCTGGAGCCAGCAATGAAGATGTGCTGCTAGTGCACAATAAAAGGTAATTTTGCTGAAAAAACATAATAGATGTGTTGAGGAGCACATATTAGCAAGATTTATCAGAAAAAAAAAAATCCGTTTTGGTAACTGGACAACTTCTTTAAGGGGTTTCTTTCCCAACGGCATAAGTACAGACTTGCTCCAGTTGACAAAGTCCAGACAATTGTCCATATTTGTTGATTTCCATGGCAGATGCCAACAAGGCTGGCCAGTTGTTGAGCAAAAGGACATCATCTGCATATAATGAGCTTTGGTTTTTTTTTCATGATGTTCCCCATAACCGAAACCATGAATCCCTTTGTACGAAACACCCCTTGAGGCTACCTTGAGGGTAAACTGGTACTTCTAAGACCTTGAGCTGAATATGGACTTCTTGTTGGCCATGACCTATAACAGCCGATGCTCTCAGGCTTTGTGTATATCCCTAATCATAAAAGCAAGGTTTGTAAATTTGCCGACCATTAACTTTGTGCGTTAGTGGCGTCAGCGTTTGTTTTTTTTTTTTTCTTTTTTCGTTACTTTATGGAACAGATTTGCTTTTCTGTTTTTACTAAAACCAGATACAAAGTGTGATTCTCGTTAATAAATCTTAGCAAGACAAATATGTGACACAAAAAATTATCACATTCCAGTTCTGCTAATTATGTGTAAAAAAAACAACCGTTCACGTCTCTCTCATCTGCGAGCTTTGTGCCATATGGGATGTGGTGTTTGTAATGCTGAATACTGTTTCGGGATGGTGATAACCAGTTTGCTTGCTTTCTTTCAACGTTTGTGTTATCTGACCTAGACATAAGCACAGCCGCCTGCTAATAATGAATGCTTTTCATTTTCAGAAGCACTGCGACAGACAAAAAGCAAACCTGAGGATTCGGTTCAAACCTTCTCTGTTCCAACACGTAGGGACCCACTCATCTCTGGCAGGGAAAATTCAGAAATTAAAGGTATGGAGAATTGCATAATTAATATTTGCAGAACTGGAGATATGTTAAAGGGATTGTTCTCTTTTTAATGTCATTATTCCATAAATTCTGCAACCTATAAAATAACACACATTTACTCCTTATGCCTCTGGGTCCACTGCGTTCATTACTTGTTGATTGTATGTAGCTGTGGTGTTGCAACTACAGCGCCAACTACAATCAATCACTGTGCTCTGCAGCTCTGCCAATGTAGTCAGCACCTGCTGCTGATCCCAGTGATTGGCTTGCAGCACTGTCGATGTGACATCACCACTTCAGCGGCGGTGACCGAATGAGAGTGGGTAAAAGCTCAGTTTATTTTATAAGTATCTGAGACTACATAGTAATAAAAGTTAAGTAAACCCCTTTTAAGCAATTACACTAAGAAATCACTTATGCAACCGCATAAAAATATATATATCTTTATTGAAAAGTAGTAAAAACACATAAAACACGTCTCATGATAGAACCCCCCCCCCAGGGGGCAGATGGTACGCATTAGGGATACCTGGCCAAACCCCCTACGCAATATGTATAAAAATATTGAAGAAAAATAACTAATACCTCAGGACCGATATCTTGTAAAATAAATTACCATGTTTCTGAAAAATATTTTTTTCAAAAAAGACACAAGTGTCAGAATAGTTTTAAATATATGGCAATCAAATGGTAAACATACCTTTTTACAAAAGGCACAAGTGTGTCATGTTAGTATTATATGTAAAAATATATAACCATAAACATGGAAAAGGTCCAGAAAACCAAAGTATTATTGTTTCTACCTGCATAGGGCGTTAGTAACAACATTAAAATACAGTGTCCCCGTACACCCGACGCACGTTTCACACTAAGAATGCTTCATCCTGGAGCCCTTTTAACCAATATAAATTCTAGGACGGAACCTGAAATGAAGTGTTTCCATGTTGACACGCCTGATAGTTCACCCCTTTATATCTTGCAATAATCACTTTTAATTTGTCCAATGCGATATGCCAATAACTGTCTAGTGGTTTGATGAGCATTTCCAAGCCATGTTCGACAACGTTTCAGAGACTGTGTGGATGATGTGTCTGCAATTGATTAGAAGACCGGCGTATGTCTAGAAACTGTTGTCTGCACATGTGTAGATGACTGCCATTCTCCTGAAATTGGGAATAGCAAATGAGATGGTAATACCTCTGTGAAGTGCCTGCAGTGGTCTGCATATCTGTAGCATACCCCC
This sequence comes from Anomaloglossus baeobatrachus, assembly GCF_048569485.1. Classification (NCBI taxonomy): domain Eukaryota; kingdom Metazoa; phylum Chordata; class Amphibia; order Anura; family Aromobatidae; genus Anomaloglossus; species Anomaloglossus baeobatrachus. The sequence continues at coordinate 62,098,108 of NC_134356.1, forward strand.
AATCTTAATTTACACACAGTCATTTATTTGTATGTTCTCTTGTCTTCATGAAGTTTTATTATTGTTGGCAGCTCATGTGCTGACAACAATCATTTTTTTGTCACCTTAAAAGATGCAAGAAAGCAGCAAATGTTTCACCTACAACAAATTTATGAGGCCATGATCGGTAATGATCGGTTCTGCAGAAACAGTAGCGTATACAAGCCCTTATACATTACACTAATCATACATGATCTCTCGTTATGTCGAGAATCTAGTACTGTTCTGATCATAATAATGATGTCATTGGATTTCCTATATACTCTGTGGAATTGATGGTCTGTAATAAATACATCCTACATTTCTCAGCAATATAACTTTGTTGTCTCATTCAGGACAAAGACTTTGGTAAGCAAGCTCTCCGAAAGGAACATGTGAATCCAGCTGCTGAGGTCAGCACCAGCCTAAAAACTTACCAACATTTCACCTTGGAGAAGGCTTACCTAAGAGAAGATTTCTTTTGGGCGTTCACACCAACCGCAGGAGACTTTGTTCGCTTTAGGTTCTTCAAACCTTTACGGGTTGAAAGGTCCGTGAATAGTAAAACATATTGGAATTTTGTCGTTTGTATGACCGGGATGATTATTGGCTTTGTTACTCTTCATTTCATTGTTAATCACTTCCCAGGTTGTTTTGTGAGTCGTGTCTTAGTATTCGTATAGCCTTGTACTAAGGAAGGCCTTCTAGGTGTAAATATTATAGCTATATGCGAGATGATAATATTGGTCCTCTCGACTCTCCCCCCAATAGATGTTGTCGGGAATTGAAGTATCAGACAGTGGGAATTTTGACTCCTAATCCTTTTGTTTAGGTGAGACAAGCAACTGACAGAAGTGTCTGGCATCTGCTTTCTCCACGCTCCCTGTTGAAAACACATGACAGCATAGCCAAGCCGAGCGCTTGTGTGTGGGAGTCAGGAGAGATGGCTGTTTGACGGAGGAACATGTGGCCAACATTTGACTTAGGGTTCCTTCCCACTTTAGCGATGCAGCAGCGATCCGACCAGCGATCTGACCTGGTCAGGATCGCTGCTGCATCGCTACATGGTCGCTGGTGAGCTGTGAAACAGGCAGATTTCACCAGCGACCAGTGACCAGCCCCCAGCCAGCAGCGACGTGCAAGCGACGCTGCGCTTGCACGGAGCCGGCGTCTGGAAGCTGCGGACACTGGTAACTAAGGTAAACATCGGGTATGGTTACCCGATGTTTACCTTAGTTACCAGCTCACACCGCTTAACTTAGCATGTGCAGGGAGCAGGAGCCGGCACTGGCAGCGTGAGAGCTGCGGAGGCTGGTAACGAAGGTAAATATCGGGTAACCACCTTGGTTACCCGATGTTTACCTTGGTTACAGCTTACCGCAGGCTGTCAGACGCCGGCTCCTGCTCCCTTCACATTCAGGATTGTTGCTCTCTCGCTGTCACACACAGCGATGTGTGCTTATCAGCGGGAGAGCAACAATAAAAAAACGAACCAGCACTGTGTGTAACGAGCAGCGATCTCACAGCAGGGGCAAGATCGCTGCTCAGTGTCACACACAGCGAGATCGCTAATGAGGTCACAAAAAACGTGACTCAGCAGCGATCTCAGTAGCGATCTCGTTGTGTGGCCAACTTAAAACCCCCATACATATTAGAATGTGAACCAAATCCACCAATATCTAATATGTATGTACACCCTGGACAATTGATTGTTTGGGGAATTAAGGATCCAGTATGTCTGATTTTGGACTACCAATCCTTTTGTTCTCCCTGAGATAAGATGCCACCAAACCTGTCTGTCATAGAGAACACAGGAGGGCTCGGTTGAATGAGTGCTCTTGTGTATGCCTGTTAGAACGATGAGGCTGAAAGACAAAAAGGCGCAAAAACTGGCGTCTTATCCTGGTAGGAACTAGAATTAAGGGGTGCAGGGAATCATTCAACTGGGTGATGTCATGCTGTATAAAGGGTTGGTAAGAAAGTAGTACAGCGTATTCCCCACTAGGTGGCAGAAGTGTAGTGAAGGAGAGTCAAAGTATCACTGTAACAGAAAGGAGGCTGAATTACAGCAGAGTAACTTCAGCAGGCAATTCACAGGCAAACCACCAGGGGGCAATAGAGTAGTCAAGTAGTCAGGGTCTAGCCAGGAAGTCAAGTCACTGCAGAGGGAAGATCAGGTCAGAAAACAGCACCAAGGTCTGATGCCCGGAGATCAGGTATGCAGGGGGAAACACAAAGGGGACAGCGAACAGGAGACAAGACCGGAGGGGACACAAAAACTGGAAGGAGGATGAACCAGGATGGGTAAACAAATGACAGGAGACAGAAGTCAGGGACTGGGACAGATGGACAAATAGGGGAGAGTACAGGTCAGGGCATGGCAACAAAGAGTCAGATTAAACAGGAAATCTCACCAGAGCCAGTTACAGGCTGCAGAGCAAAACTATAACCTGCAATGCAGGTGCAGCGCCCAGATATAGTGTCTCCTGAAACGAACAAATGAAGCTGATGGAAGTTAACCCCTGACATGACCAGGCCAGGTCTGGGAAACTCTGGAGCAGGGAATACCGGTCCTGGATCATGACAGGGGAGTTGTGCAAGTCACAACTCCTATAATACGTTTGTTAGTCTAAAAAAGGCTGCTGCAGACCCACAAGGTAAAAACATCAATTGATGGAAGAGAAGAAATGGGTTGTCAAGCCGCACCGCCAGATGGATTCAGCATATTTTATTGTTCTTTTTCTACGTGTTTCGGTGCTAGCATGTTCCTTCTTTAGGAATCAACAATAGCAATGACATTGCTATTGTTGGTTCCTGAAGAAGCCGCATGCTAACTCCGAAACACATAGAACTAGAACAATGCAAAATATGCCGATTACATAGTTTGCTCTCGTGAATCCATCCGGCAGCGTGGCTTGACAACCCATTTCTTCTCTTATGTATAGCTGAACAGGCTGAAATAGCTGCTGGCCGAGTAATCGTTCAGCCAACAACCATCTAATGTGTAAGGGGGATTTAGACTCTGTTCAGATTGCTTTTGAGCATCACAGACGTATTTTTGGGTGCAAATATCCAAACGTTTTCCGCTAAAAGAAGCCTCGTACGTATGGTGCTGTATGTCACCCATAAACTTTCCTGTAAATAAAAAAAAAAACATAATGTACCATGTTGTAGAAGTTATTTTTCAGGATGCCTCTACAAAGCAAAAATTGTTCAATTACAGGATAAAAAAATATACATTGGCCACTTTCCCAGCTCATCCATCAAACATGTTCACATAATGTGAGAACTGAGCCAAGGATGGGTTGACAGGAAAGAAACCCCTCCTGAATATATAGTTCTACATTTTTGGTTAAGGAATACAAGTGAATTTCGGAAGATTAGATACAGAAACCAAAGTTTTCAGCCATGTTCCTTAAAGAGTGTATGCGGCCTGTGTCTTGCCTGTTACATGCACTGCCCTAAAAGGGTGCCGCGCAGCGTATCTTAGGACCTTTGAGTTTTTGGCTTCGAAACACTCAGAAACTTGTTTCCGAAAAAAATCTCAGTTAGTGCGAAAATGTATTTGTTGTATATGATTACACAAAATGGTCAGTGATCAATCACAAATATCTGCCTCGGCGTTAAACACCCATAGTCATATATGCAGCACATGCAAGAGCTCAACCTGAGTAATAAAATACATCAGTAACCGTGAAGTAAGCGTATTCCCGGTGTCGAGCATTCGGTAAGTGTCTGAAAATTGCCTGAAATGTTTAAATGAAGTTTTCACGTTCGTCTTGGTCTCGCTCAGCAAATGTTTGCACAGCTTTTACAGTATTTATCTAGCTTTACCGACTCTTCTCTTATAAGCACCTGCCGTAGAATTTCGATAAAGCTGCTCTTAAAGCTTTCCTACAGGCTAATCACGCATTAGGGTATTAACAAACATACCGCTATTAATGCACTACAGCTAAGAATAGCGTAAGTGGTGGTAAAAGCAAGTGTACAGAGACTATATGCTGATGTTATAGCAAACACCCCATGGTCTTATTTTAAGCTGCGGAAGTGAAGGATAAGATTTTTCAATATTAGACGTTATGCAGAAAATGGAAGGTGGAGATCAGGTTGTTTTTTTCCTTTTTAGATTGAAAACTGCTTGCTGTGGATGCCGCGTCTCCTCCTCCTCCTTAAGATACGAGTTAATTAGACTACAAGAAATAATTACTTGTTATCACGAGATCGACCTTCATCTGTCTTTGACTTGAGAGCTTCGTTCTTAATTTATAATTTTTTTTTCTTCCTATAGGTATTTTTTCCGAAGTGGAAACATAGAGCACCCTGAAGATAAGCTTTATAACACCACGGTGGAGATCCTGCCTTTTGATGTAAGTGGCTGGTAGATTTGTACTGTTCAGGTTTTGGTCTGGGGGATTAACTATATACTACAGTGTTTTATTTTTTTCAAAAATAAAACACTGTCCTATTCTTTTTGCCCCGAAAAAAGCACTAGGGCTTATTTTCAGGTAGGTCTTATTCTTGGGGAAAAATGGTTGGGGTTAAGTTTACCCCCACAAAAAGGCAGACCCCCTTCTTCCCAGGAGAATCATACTTACCAGGCTCCAGACTTCTATGTGGCTCCCAGGTCCTCCTGTGATCTTCAGCAGGCGCTCCCAGCAGGTATGCATCATGTGGTCCTCCCCGACACACTCGTATACAACACATTGCACACACACACACACACACATGCACACATACACTCATAGTCCTACGCACACATGACATTGCACACACAATCACACATCAGATCGCATACACTCTCGCCACATCTGGCGATACCGATTTGCTTCTAGCTGGCAGAGGAAGATAGTACGCAGTCCAATGGAGTGCGAGGACCTGTGACGGAACGCATCGATGTGTTCCACCGCAGGTCCCTCATACATTCCACCGCAGGTCCTCGCACTCCACTGCACTGCGTGCCATCTTGCCCTTCCAGCTAGAAGCAAATCGGCATCTGCAGATGTGATGATTGTGTGTGCGATCTGATGTGAGATTGTATGGGCGATCTGATGTGTGATTGTGTGCGCACAATCTGATGTTTGTGTGTGTTCGTGCGATTTGATGTGTGTTGGTGTGTGTTCCACTGCAGATCTTCCCGTTCGGCGTATGGTGAGTATGATTGCGGAGTCTTCTCACTTTTGGAGGTGTCTGCTCTCTTTAATGAAGTGTCCTGCAGTATTCTTTAGCTTTTTTAGCTGCATGGACACTTCATTATTGAAGTGCGAGTAGGGCTTATTACCGGGGTAGGGCTTATAATTAATCCTTGCTCTGAAAATGCTGAAAATTCCTGCTAGGGCTTATTTTGGTGAGAGGTCTTACTTTTAGAAAAACACTTGTTTATACTGTATTTTTGTTACATATAGTAGATGCAGCAAATATTGACATGTGGAATACCATATATATTTGTCTGATTTATCCCAAAATATCTAATTATCCTATAATAATCAAACAGCCTATTTAAACCGTATTTAATTTAACAGTTACAAGTCTACGACTTGCTTGTCACATGCTCTGGAATAGATATACTAGCGTTATTTGGGCTTCTCACGTCTGGGACCCTAATAGATGAAGATTAATGGGTGCCAATTCCATTGCAGATCGTCTACTTAAAATCATCAGAGGAGGAGAATGGCACTTTCGTATTGTATAAAAAGGAAAAATCTTCTGTATCCAAATTCCATTAAAATTCTATGAATTTGTTGTATACCTTGTAAGATGAACGCGTTTTTGGCCTTATGTTTGAACCATAAGGTCCATATATAACAGAAAAAAATCACCGTATTTTTTGCTTTATAAGGCGCACTTTTGTTTTTCCAAATTTTGGGGTAAAGTAGGGGGTACGTCTTATAATCCGAATATACTGCAGGGCCCAGGGGAGGTGGGGGCAGCTCTGGAGCGGTGCTGGAGGCTGAGGCAGACTGGTGGAGGCTGGTGAAGGCTGCAGTAGGCAGCAGGAGATTTCCTGCTCCCGCTTATATAATATGCACTGCTGCTGTCCATCACTGTGGTGCTCAAACCGCACCACAGTGATGGGCTGGGGGAGCGATGCATATTATATGTGCCTGCACCCCCCTTTGATGGCACACGTCCCCCTGTGTTAGATATGGCCCCCATGCTGCTGCCCATCCTAAAATAAAAAAAACACTTTACTTGCCTCTTCCAGCGTGTCTCCCTGCTGCCACTGTGATCAGGCACGCAGAGATGATGTCACTCTGCTGTGCGGATCACATGACCAGCACCGAGATCCAGGAAGTGCAGGAGCTCAGCAGCACGGAGGGAGACACGGGAGGACAGCGCTGGACAAGGGAAGTAAAGAGTATTTTATTTTACTATGGGCAGCAGCATGGGGGCCATATCAAACACAGGGGGACGTGTGCCATCCATAGGGGGCCATGGGCAGCACAGGGAGATGTGTGCCATCCATAGGAGGCCATGGGCAGCACAGGGAGATGTGTGCCATCCATAGGAGGCCATGGGCAGCACAGGGGGACGTGTGCCATCCATAGGGGGCCATGGGCAGCACAGGGGGGCGTGTGCCATCCATAGGGGGCCGTGGGCAGCACAGGGGGGCATGTGCCATCCATAGGGGGCCATGGGCAGCACAGGGGGACGTGTGCCATCCATAGGGGGCCATGGGCAGCACAGGGGGACGTGTGCCATCCATAGGGGGCCATGGGCAGCACAGAGGGACGTGTGCCATCCATAAGAGACCTGTGCCAGCTGTAGGAGACGTGTGCCATGTATAGGAGACCTGTGCCAGCTTTAGGGGATGTGTGCCAGCAATAGGGGATGTGTGCCATCAATGGGGGACATGTGGCATCACTGGGGGACATGTGCCAGCACAAGGGGGCTATATTCAATATAAGGGGGCCATATCAAGATTAAGGGGGCTAATTTTAGGATGGGGGGCTATGAGGGACATATACCCTATATGATTTGTTAGACGGACACTGGCATTATAAGACAGACCCCATTTAACATAAAAAAAAAATAATTCTCTTTTCCTTCACCAAATTTGTGGGTGCGTCTTATAATCAGTTGCGTCCTATAAAGCGAAAAACACGGTAAATTTGGCACTGTCACTCCAACAGAATGTAGCAGCAGTCCATAGGTAGGGTAAAAGATTCTATTCTGTTCAGGGTCTTAAAAGCTGACACGTTTCAGGGATCTGCTCCACTTCATTAGCCCAAAAACAAGACATCTCTGCAGGAAGGAGGGCCCTGTGACAGGATGAGATATGCTTAAAACAACAATATAAAGGTGAGCACCGCCTTGTTATAGATACCTTTTTGCTTTTTTTTTTTTAATACCAATTTGGCTAAACGTATCACAAAAGGCGCCGTCGTCCTGTTTTTTTGTGGGGTTTTTTTTGTTTTTTTTTATTTTTCATAGTTTAAATTATGGAATTATGAGAAGACCTTTAAAAATACAAAGTAAATACTAATTGAAAGCATACGTGTCACCTGCTGTCATATGTGTGACATCATGTCTAGAATTCTTCCCGTTCGCCTGTCTTCTACCTAATGCTAGTATCCGGCATGCTCCCCTCCATAGTTGTCTTCTGCTGTGGTCTCCTCTTATGGGAAGCGTGCTGGATGCTAGAATTAGCTGCTATACAGGCAATTTGTTGGAGTCTTATTATGATCTGTCACTTATTTATGAGAGCGAATGACGCATATGATTTCAATTAGTATTTGCTTTGTATTTGCATACAATTAGTTCTTTTGTTTTTTTTTAATGTTTTTCCAGAATTCCATGATTCAGACTATGACAAATAATGTTACTATTGCCAGAAACGCGTCAATCGTTTTACAATGTAAACTACAAATTGTTGATACTATTTTAATGGAAATTCAATAAAAAAAAAAGGGATACATGGGCACAGACAAGATAATAGAGGATTGTTGCTCGCTGGAGCTGAATACTCACTACAATTCGTCTTCTGGAGGAGCACGCACTGTGACTTCAGACCGAGGTACAAAAGCTGTGGGCCAACCAAAAGTTGGGTGATGGTGGGTATCGCCTGGTACAGGGGCAATGGAACTCCTTGTCTCGGTTTGGGATCTCATTGACTCATCGTGCTTTGGCTATGTACCGGGAGTTGCTGTAAGACCGTGCATGGGAGAAATAAAATGAATTGCATCGGTAACCTGCCTAGTTGATTAATGCAACCCACAACCTCCGATATCCATAGCCGAATAGCTTTGATGATCATTAGGGATTGGACTTGTATCTCCACATATACTGCGAATTTACTACTGTTATGTGGGCAAATCCACTGAGTATTACTGAATCTGCAACGAGAGAAAAACTGCAACCTAAATTAACCTTCCATGTCAACTTAAAATCCACTTCGTGCCCGTTTTCCTTGTGGGAGACTTTCCTGACTGCTTGAACATTGATGGTCTAAGTTATGCTAGGCATTTTTGGATTTGGAAAACCCCTTTAACTTGTTTTGTACAAGGAAGGATCTGTTCAGGGAATAAGTAGCTGTACAGCACAAGGAACTTCTGAAAGTCAGAAATCTGAAAATCCATGTATAATTAGTTTGGTAGGTGAGAGGTCTGTGCTGAATCAGAGACTTTCTCCCATGGAAATCAAGTGGAAGTACAACTTCCTGCAAAGATGTTCCGGACAACATGTGCTCAATCTGGGGAAATGCGTTCTCCAATTGTTGAGGTTTGGAGGTCAGCCAGCATCTGGAGAAATGAAGCTTGGCTTACTGTAGATAGGATTTATGTAACAACCAGTCACTTTAGATTTGTGTGATTTTGCTTTTCCAGAAAATTGTGTTTATTGGAGGAGAAGATAAGAATTGGCTGTAGTTATTACTGCTAAGAAAAAGTAATGCGCCAATTAATTTCTGTATATATCTTTATAGGGATCAGAACTTCATTTTTCTGTTACAGAGCACCATAGCCCCTGCATAGACATAGCTTTAAACCTACCTGTTGACAACCTACAGCCACCACTAGGAGGCACATGCTGACCACCTACAGCCACCACTAGGAGGCGCATGTTGACCACCTATAGGAGGCGCATGTTGACCACCTACAGCCACCACCAGGAGGCACATGTTGACCACCTACAGCCACCACCAGGAGGCACATGTTGAAAACCTACAGCCACCACTAGGAGGCGCATGTTAACAACCTACAGCCACCACTAGGAGGCGCATGTTGACCACCTACAGCCACCACCAGGAGGCGCATGTTGGCCACCTACAGCCACCACTAGCAGGCGCATGTTGACCACCTACAGCCACCACTAGGAGGCGCATGTTGACAACCTACAGCCACCACTAAGAGGCGCATGTTGACCACCTACAGCCACCACCAGGAGGCGCATGTTGACCACCTACAGCCACCACTAGGAGGCGAATGTTGACCACCTACAGCCACCACTAGGAGGCGCATGTTGACCACCTACAGCCACCACTAGGAGGCGCATGTTGACAACCTACAGCCACCACTAGGAGGCGCATGTTGACAACCTACAGCCACCACTAGGAGGCACAAAGGAGATAACTGCATACGGTTATTGAAGGTTATTTTTCAAAGATTGGAAGTTAGCCTTTCTCACAACTTGCTGATCCATGTTGGTCCAACCGCTGAGACAGCCATCGATTCTGAGAACGGTCAATGGAGTTGAGGCTAAGCATGTGCACTTCTGCTCATTCACGGTCTGTGGGACAGCGCTGAGCAACTTCTAGCAGTTGCATAGAGCAGAGTTCCCCAACTCCAATACTCAAGGCCCACTAACAGTGCATGTTTTTGGGATTTCCTTAGTATTGCATAGGTGATGGAATCATCACCAGTACAGGGGATTAAACTAAAACTTGTGCAATGCTAAAGAAATCCCAAAAACATGCATTGTTGGTGGGCCTTGAGGATTGGAGTTGGGGAATGGAGCATAAGAGAGGACATGATCAACTTCTGCACTAATTAAAAGGGACTCTGCAGAGCCCAGTTCTCAAATTTGCTGGGAGTCCGAATAGTCAAATCCGTAGGTTGAAGAATAGCTTTCATTCTTGAGTAACTCTGATTTTAGAAAGTCAGTAAATACCATAGTGTATCCCGGGAATATACAAACCCAATTCCAAAAAAAAGCTGAGATGCTGTGTAATATGTAAAGAAAACAAGAATGCAATGATTTGGAAATCTGTCATAGCCATATTATATTCAGAACAAAGAACACAGATGCAAAGTTTGACATTTTTCTATTTCACTTGAAAAACAAAAAACTAATCTAGAAATTGATGGCAGCAACACATCTCCAAAAAAGTTGGGACAGGGCAGTGGCTACCATTGTGTACCCTCTTATTTTTACAAAAATTTGCAAATGTCTGGGTAATGAGGAGACCGATTGCTGGAGTCTTGGGAGAGGAATTTTGTCCCATTCTTGTCGAATGTAGGATTTTTGCTGCTCAAGTCTCAGGGTCTTATTTGTCTGATTTTTATGTTTCATATTGCGCCAAATAGTTTTCTATTGATAAAAGATCTGGACTTCAGGTGACCGAATCATCACCCGGACACTTATCCTATGAAACTATGATTTTGTGATTGACTCTTTATGTGGTTTGTCTTTCTGAAATATGCCAGGCCTTCCCTGAAATAGACATTGTCTCTATGGAGCATACAGTATGTTGTTCTAACACCTCGGTATAATGCTTAGCATTGATAGCAGCTTACTAGATGAGTAAGCTGCCCATGTCTTAGGCACTAGTACAGCAGCCCCTTGCCATCAAATATGCAAGAATTGTGCGCTGATGACAAGCTGGATGGTCCCTCTCCTCATGAGTCCGTAGGACATGGTGTCCAAAGTTTATATAAGGAATTTCACATTTTGATTCATCACTGAACAGTTTTCCATTTTTACCCATTTGACCCAGAGATGTTACCGTTTCTGGATTGTGCTGATATATGGCTTCTTCTTTGCATCATAGAGCTTTTAAATCACATTTGTGTTTGTGAACACTGTTTGATGTGCAATCCTAATGATTTCTTGAATTATTCCTGAGCCCATGCAGTGATTAGTACTACCAAACTATGCCTGTTTTTAATACAGTCTTGCCTGAGGACGTATAATTTACGAGCATCCAATATTGACTGTCGGCCTCATCTTTTGGGCATTTCTCCAGAATATGATTATCCCTTCAGCTACAGTAGTATGTAATATCATCAAAAGATTCACAAACTGTTTATAATTTTATATTGAGGAATGTTTTTCTGAAATTATTCCAGAATTTTTAGACTCATTTGCTTACAGTTTAGTGAACCTTTGACCATCTTTCCTTCTGAGAGACTCTGCCTCTCTAACATGCTCTTTTTCTACACAATCATGTGATTTAATAAAAACATGACTCTCCAGATGTTTGCATTAGTACAGCTTACTTTTCCAGTGTTTTGTTAAATCTGTCCCAACTTTTTTGAGATGTGTCGCTGTCATCACTTTCTACCTGGCTTAGTTTTTGGAAAAATATCTCACTTTCACCTTCTGATCTGTGCTCTATGTTCTGTTGTGAATAACATATGGCTAGAAGAGATTTTCAAATCATTATTGTTGTTTTCAAATTTTACTTAATATCCCAACTTTTTTTTGAAGCCCAGGACATACCATAATATATACCGGGGATATATATCATTAGTGGAGCCTAGTAAGTACCATAATGTATACCGGCAATATATAACATTAGTGTAGCCTGGTAAATACCCTAGTGTATACCAGTGATATTTATCACTAGTGGAACCCAGTAAATACCATAGTGTTGTATACTTGGGATACCGTATTTTTCGGACCATAATACGCACTTTTTTTCACCCAAATGTTGGGGGAAAGTGGGGGGTGCGTCTAATGGTCTGAATGTAGGGCATGGCTGCGGGGAATGAGGGTGCTGCAGTGGAGCGGGTCATCGGGGGCACGAGCAGGCAGCAGCAGCGCCTGCCGTGACCACGTGGGCCCGCTCATTACATATGCACACCCATCTCTCAGCGCTGAAGCCGGGGCTGATAGGTGGGCGGGATGATGGGCGGGGATGCGCGCATAATTAACAGCCGGCCGTGATCACCCTTGGCAACTACAGCCTCGAGTGATCATGCTCGGCTGTATTCACTGCTCCCCGCACATCATCATCAATGTGGGGATCAGTGAATCAATGTACTCACCGTTCCCCTGCAGCATCGCAATGTCCTCCAGTCTGCCTGCCGCGCTGTGTGGACTGGAGACTAGCGGTGCTCACAGCGATGACGTCATCGCTGTGCGCACGTGTGTCTTCACAGCCGCGCCGGCAGACTGGAGGACAATACATCGCAGTGCTGCAGGGAACGTGGCCGGCTCAACACAGTATTGCCGGCACAGACAGGAGGAGGAGCAACGCTGCGTGGAACGAGGAAAGGTGAGTGTAAACGTTTATTTTTTGTGTGTGCCGCAGGATGGGGGTATATGAGCAGGATGATGGGGGTATATGAACGGGATGATGGCATAAAGCAGGATGATGGGGGTATATGAGCAGGATGGGGCCATATATCAGGATGATGGGAGTATATGAACAGGATGATGGGGTTATATGAGCAGGATGATGGGGTTATATGAGCAGGATGATGGGGTTATATGAGCAGGATGATGGGGTTATATGAGCAGGATGATGGGGGTATATGAGCAGGATGATGGGGGTATATGAGCAGGATGATGGGGGTATATGAGCAGGATGATGGGGGTATATGAGCAGGATGATGGGGGTATATGAGCAGGATGATGGGGGTATATGAGCAGGATGATGGCGTATATAGCAGGATGGGAGCACATACCAGGATGCAGTATAAAGCAAGATGGGGCTATCCCAGGATGAGGGACATAAATATATACACAGGGCATGAGGATCATTACCAGGATTGGGGTACATTAGTAGAGAATTTGGGGATATTACCCCCATAATAGTGTCAGCAGCCGATCCTCGCCCCATAACAGTGTGTCATGACCACAGTTTTTGCTTAAAATTTTATTTTCCTTCTCTAAAACCAGGGTGCGTCTTATGGTCCGGTGCATCTTATAGTCCGAAAAATACGGTATATATCACTAGTGGAGCCTAGTAAATACCCTAGTGTATACCGGGGATATCTATATCACTAGTGGAGCTCAGTAAATATTATTATTATTATTATTTATTATTATAGCGCCATTTATTCCATGGCGCTTTACAAGTGAAAGAGGGTATACGTACAACAATCATTAACAGTACAAGACAGACTGGTATAGGAGGAGAGAGGACCCTGCCCGCGAGGGCTCACAGTCTACAGGGAATGGGTGATGTTGTATACCAGGGATATATAGGATTAGTGTAGCCCAGTAAATACCGCAGTGTATACCAGGGATATATATCACTAGTGGAACCCAATAATTACCATAGTGTTGTATACCGGGGATATATATCACTAGTGCAGCCCAGTAAATACACTAGTGTATGCAAGGGATGTACGGTATATCACTAGTGGAGCTCAGTAAATACCATAGTGTTGTATAATGGGGATATAGATCACTAGTGGAGCTCAGTAAATACCATAGTGTTGTATAATGGGGATATATATCACTAGTAGAGCTCAGTAAATACCATAGTGTTGTATACTGGGGATATATATCACTAGTGCAGCCCAGTAAATACCATAGTGTTGTATAATGATATACAGTATATCACTAGTGGGGCCCAGTACAAACATTATAATGAAACACTGCAAAGTGCCCTGGATGAAGTAGCATCTCCTCCTACACATAGAACAACTTGTATCAGACGGCGGCAATCCTGGCACATACTATAAACCCGTTTTCTCCAGCGCTGCTCATGGTGCGCTGAACGTCTGTGGAGAAAATCTAATCTGGCCGAAGATTTCATCCATTATAAGCTTATGCTTAAATTATACAACACTGCCCTCCACCTCACCAAACAGGCTTACTTCAACACCCTCATCACCTCACTATCCAACAATCATAAACGACTCTGACACTTTTCATTCCCTCCTCTGTCCAAGACTCCCGGCCCCAACCACCAACCTCAGCGCGGATGATCTGGCCAATTATTTTAAAGAAAAAATTGACACTAACTGACAGGAAATGTTCTCCCAGTTTCCTATTATCATGTATTCTCTGCCCTCCTGCACTTCATCTAGCTCATTTTCTGTTTTTGAACCATTCACAGAAGAAGGTTATGGCAGGCTGCTTGCATCTTCACGCCTTACTACCTGCACCAGTGACCCTATTCCCTCACATCTCCTTCAGGCCCTCGCCCCGGCTGTCTCAACTCACTTAACTAAAATATTTAACCTCTATCATCTGATGTCTTTCCCTCTTCCCTCACTTACACTACTAGTATACACCTACTATTAAAAAAACATCCCTGGACCAAAACTGTCCTGCTATCTGCAGACCGGTCTCTAATCTCCCCTTCATCTCTAAACTTCTGGAACGCTTGATCCAGTCCCGTCTAATCCGCTATCTGTCAGATATCTCTCTTTGACCCTTTACAATCCGGTTTCCACTCCTTAAGGTACCGTCACACATAACGAGATCGCTAGCGAGATCGCAGCTGAGTCACTGTTTTGGTGACGCAGTAGCGATCCCGTTAGCGATCTTATGTGTGACACTTACCAGCGATCAGGCCCCTGCTGTGAGATCGCTGGTCGTTGCAGAATGGTCCAGGCCATTTTCTTCAAAGGCGATGTCCTGCTGGGCAGGACACATCGCTGTGTTTGACACTGTGTGACAGGGTCACAGTGACTGCTGAGATCGTTATACAGGTCGCTGCTGCGACCTGTATTGTTTCTGCATCGCTGGTAAGATCTGACTGTGTGACATCTCACCTGCGACCTCCCAGCGACTTACTTGCGATCCCTATCAGGTCGCATCGTTTTCGGGATCGCTGGTAAGTCGTTGTGTGTGACTGGGCCTTTACACGCTACTGAAACTGCTCTTACTAATATCTCTAATGATCTGCTAACAGCTAAACCTAAGGCTGGAGTCACACTTGCGTGTATCTCGCGAGAGTCTCGCATTGCATCACCCGGCATTGCCTGATGCTCTCAGGACAGGAGTGTCTCAGCTGCATAGAAATACATGCAGCCGACCGGCTCCTGTCAGGAGAGTGTGCGGCCGTGCCGGGTGATACAATGCGAGACTCTCGCGAGATACGCGCAAGTGTGACTCCGGCCTAATAGTCACTGCTCTCTGCTGATTCTCCTGGACTCAAGGATACCATTCTCTCTTGGTTCTCCTAATATCTCTCTGACTGCACCTTCCCTGTATCTTTTTGCCAGCTCCTCTTACTGTCAGGGTTCCTCAGGGTGCAGTCCTAGACCCCGTCCTCTTCTCTCTATACACCGCCACTATTGGACAAACCATCAATAGATTTGGCTTCCAGTACCATCTGTATGCTGATGGTACCCAATTGTTCACATCGTCCCCTGACCTCACTCCTGCATTACTACAAAATACCAGCGAGTCTGTCTGCTGTCTCCAACATCATGTCGTCCCCCTATCTAAAACTAAATCTGTTAAAAACTGAACTTATCAGGTTTCCTCTCTCAACTAACCTTCCTAAACCCAACCCCCATGCCCGCTGTCTTGGGCTTATATTTGACTCCGATCTCTCCTTCACTCCCTACATCCGCTCACTCACTTGCTCATGTCGCCTCCACCTCACAAACCTCTTTAGAATGCAACCTTATTTTTATCATTGTCTCTGCAAAAACTCTTAATGTCGCTCTTATTCAGTCTTGTCTGGTCTTATGCAACTCTCTAGTAATTGGTCTCCCTCTTACTAAACTCTCCCCTCTCCAAGCCATCCTGAATACAGCAGCCAGGATCATATTCCTCTCCAACTGCTACACCGATGCCTCCACCCTGTGCCAGTCATTGCACTGGTTGCCCATCCGCTTCAGAGTACAATATAAACTTATCACTCTAACCCACAAGGCTCTCCTCTCCACAGTTCTGCACCGCCGCATATCTTTTTCTTTTTTTTCTGTTTATCACCCTAATTGTGCCCTCTGTTCTGCTAATGACCGAAGACTGTCATCTTCAATAATCCTAACCTCCACCTCCCATCTCCAACACTTCTCAGGAGCTGCGCCAATTCTCTGGAACGCACTACTAAGAACAATTTACTTCATTCCCAATACCTTCAATTTTAAACATGACCTTTAAAATTTATTTCTTCAGTCTGATCTATCGCCTTGCCTCGCTTATCTAACTATTCCCATTCTGCCCATACAATATTTTCTTCAAAACTTGGCCCTTGTTATCATCTGTTTTCACTGCATGAACCGGTCATCACCTAGTATTTGTACAAATTCTAGCTGATGACCAGTTCATGCAGTGAAATATGAATAAACTATTTTTTTTGATGGCTGGTCCATACCATTCCAGCACTTTTACCAGTTACCCTTCATGCTTGCCCATTTTCCTAATAGTCTGTAAGCTTGCGAGCAGGAACCTTACTCCTTTTGGTATGTGTTGAATTGTGTCACTCTGTAATGTCTTATATTGTCTGTATATGTCTCCTTGAATTGAAAAGTTCTGTGAAATATGGGGCGCTATATAAATAAAAATGTATTATGAATACCTGGGATATATATCACTAGTGGAGTCTACTGAATACCATAATGTATAACGGGAATATATATCACTAGTGGAGCCCAGTACATACCATAATATATACTGGGGCTATATATCACTAGTGGAGCAAAGTACATACCATAATGTATACCGAGATATGCATCACTAGTGGAGCCCAGTACATACCATAATATATACTGGGAATATATATCACTAGTGGAGCAAAGTACATACCATAATGTATACCGAGATATGCATCACTAGTGGAGCCCAGTACATACCATAATATATACTGGGGCTATATATCACTAGTGGAGCAAAGTACATACCATAATGTATACCGAGATATACATCACTAGTGGAGCACAGTACATATCATAGTGGTGTATACCGTGATATATATCACTAGTGGAGCCCAGTACATGTCATAGTGGTGTATACCGTGATATATATCACTAGTGGCGCACAGTACATATCATAGTGGTGTATACCGTGATATATATCACTAGTGGAGCCCAGTACATGTCATAGTGGTGTATACCGTGATATATATCACTAGTGGAGCACAGTACATATCATAGTGGTGTATACCGTGATATATATCACTAGTGGAGCCCAGTACATGTCATAGTGGTGTATACCGTGATATATATCACTAGTGGAGCCCAGTACATGTCATAGTGGTGTATACCGTGATATATATCACTAGTGGAGCACAGTACGTATCATAGTGGTGTATACCAAGTATATGTATCACTAGTGGAGCTTAGTACATATTATAGTGTATATCAAGGATATACATCACTAGTGGAGCCCAGTACCTAACATATTGTATACTGGGGCTATATATCCTAAGAGGATGTCTGTTCTTAGTGATGCAGTAATGTATTTTAAAGATATATATTCAGAATGAGGAATATTTTGCACATCGCTGCTCACCAGAGTCTCAGATCTCCGAGGCACAGACGGCTCTCGATAAAACATACACCAATATTTTCGTTTGCTATAATTTCAATAGTAAATCTCCTGTAGGTGAAGAAATGAATTGCCTGTCTATGCAGTTTACATGGCAGTATTTTCAAGTTAACGGCTTCCTGCGCGCTGCGTGGCACATATAAAGCACGGTAATAAAAAAAAAAAAAAACGCACAAAGATATATCTTGTTTTGCAGCGGACTGAACTTATCTGAGGATCTGTAATATACAGATAAATTGGCCTTTGTGCTACATCTCTGGAGCTTTTTTTCTTTAGCTATTAATGTATCGGCCATGAATGGCGGCTCTGCTGGGGATGATCCCTTCATCTACAGGACCATACTGCCATCTAGTGGCTGCTGTGACTATCATCTGTTGGAGTTGGTGTATTTTGGGGACTAGTAATTAATACAGTAGAATGAATGTATTTCCTCTCTTATTTGGATTCTTTTATCTGTTTAATCAGAGAGTAGCATAATGTAGGGGCAGAGACACTGATTCTGGCAATATGCTTGCAGTAGTCTTTAAAAAAAACAAAACACTGTTTTATCTGCAGGAGGTTATCACTAGAAATCCACTTGGCCTGCTGCCAGGTAGACCAATCACAACCCCACCACTAGTTGGCATCTGTGAGCTCTACAGAGCACACTGTGCAGATAGGGGGACCAGGTAAGCTTTGCAGAGGTCACTGTGCATGGAGGGGGACCAGGTGAGCTGTGACCATCCCCTGTTGTGAGTGATGGCTTCTGTGTTTTCTATAGATAGGTATTATTTTTTATTATAATCCGGACTGCAGTGTATGATAACAATTTGGTTTCTGGGAAGAATCTGTACAGTCAAGGCTCAGCCGTCTAGAGTGAAAACTGCAAGATTTCAGGATCTCTTCTATTGCAGTACATACTAAATGTTAATTCTTTTTTTTTTTCTTCCCCCAGAGTCTTCAGTCAGACAAAGAAGCTTTACATGAAGGACGGGGTAAACCTTCTAAATACCATCGGACGCCAGATGGATATTTTCAAATAGGTGACCTGTCATACCTGTACGAGGGGAATGTGGGGACTGATGGGCGTCCAGTGTTCTCTTCCGCTGTTCTCCTACTTGTGCTGTAATGCCGACCACAGACACAGATTTTACCAGTTACCAATCAACATCCCTGCCAAATGTCAGATTATCAAATTCCATTAAATTGTTTCTGATATTGATAAACCATTGAAAACAAATTGAATTATATCTGAAGGGATTGTCCGAGAAATAAATATTAATTACTTCTGGTAGATCTCCTGAAAAATAGGAATTAATGCAATTAAAATGTTATCATAATATGTCCTTGGTCAAGTGCAGGTCTATAGAGCAGCCTCAGGGACTGAATCCAACCAGTGCCAGTTGTACTATACAGCTGGCACCTGCAACTAACAGTAGTGAGCAGAGTTTGCTCCGATCGCTGCTGATTAACCATTTAAAGGGAATCTGTCACCAAGTTTTTGCTACCCAACCTCTGAGAACAACATAATGAAGAGCCAGAGACCCTGATTCCAGTGTTGTATCACTTACTGAGCTGCTTTCTGTTCTTTTGATAATCACATTTTCATTTTCTGCAGTTCTAGCAGATATTTGAATGGGGAGTTGTATAACCTGCCTACACTAATGATTGGCAGCTTTCTGCTCATATACAATGTACAGAGAAAGCTGCCATTCAGTGGTGGGGTGGTGTTATACCGAGCTCATGAATATGCTGGACTACCTGCAGCATGCAAAGTAGTCCTGTAATGATAAGTTCCTGCTGATAAATCAGTGATTTTATCAAAATGACACGAAGCAGCCCAGTAAGTGACACACCGCTGGAATCCGGGGCTCTGTCTCTACATTATACTGCTCTCAGGATTAGATGGCAAAAACCTGGTGACTGATTCAATCTAAATGGCCTGACTGCATAGGGCAATGGTTTCCGGCACCTATCGGGCCCTGTGCGACAAGATCTTTGAGACCCGATGGCTTGCCATGGCTTCATAGGAGATTAGTAAATTTGATATGTACTACACGACGTCAAATACAGTATTTTAAAATATAAAAGAAACAGATTGATTTGCAGATTCAAGTCTCCTAGAGAAAAGATGAAGAAAAATTTTGTAAAAGAAAAATGTAAAAAAAAAAAAATTTGTTTTAACTCAAAAATAAAAGGTAAAACACCTATTTGGTATCATCACATCTGTAAAAATTGATCTATCAAAACATAAAATGATTCATACCATACTTGTAATTTTTCAGTTGCTCCCTCCAAATAATGCCATGAAAAAAAACATTAAAGGAAATCTGTCAGCAGGTTTTTGATATTTAATCTGAGAGCAGCATGATGTAGGGACAGAGACTCTTATTTCAATGGTGTCACTTATTCTGTGTGCAATACAATCAGTGTTTTATCAGCAGGAGATTATCACTGCAGGACTACAGCTCACATGTCAGGCTAGACTGTGTAATCCCGCCCCCAGAACTGATTAGTAGCTTGTTGACAATGTCCATGGTACACAGAAAGCTGCCAATCTGGAGTGTGGGTGAGATTATACAGGCCTTTGCATTCTAAGCACTGTTACAGCTACAGTAGAGAAAACTGGGATTATGACAAAACTACACCAAGCTGTCCAGTAAGTGACAAATCTCTGGAATGGGACTCTGTCTGCCCCTACATCATACTGAATTCATATTACATAACAAAAACCTTCTAACAAAAGTTCTTTAAAAATTATCCTGTTTGTAGCCCAAAACGACATTTATTAATAAAAATGTTAGCAAAAATCAAGCCATAACCAAATATAAACAAAACATAAATAAATATACCGGTATACAGTATATATATATATAATATATGATTCTCCTCCTGGTCTACCATACACCCTTGCCTATTATATCTGGGTTGTATATATATATCTATATATAGTACATTTGTTGTATAGCTGGGATCAAATCGAGCATGCAGAATAAAGATAATTCGCAAACAAAAAAAAGTAATTGGCTCGTGGAACACAACTGAAATATAAAAAAAAATATTTGGCTCCGAAACAAAAACTGGCATCAACAAGAAAAGGATTTTTTTTATATATATCTATGTATGTATGTATGTATATATATGTATGTATATGTATATATATATATATTTATATATATATATATATATATATATACATATACATACACGCGCGCTCTCTCTCTCTCTCATATATATATATATATATATATATATATATATATATATATATATATATATAATATATGTGTGTGTGTATATATATATATATATATATATATATATACTGTACTACCCGGCTTCGCCCGGGTTAATAACTGCTGTTAACAAAATAGAATGTATTAACAAAAATGTATTCTGCACACAAACAACTAGATATAAGTGTAATTATAATGTCTGTCTCCCCCTCTGTATATATCTCTGTCTCTGTCTCTTTCTCCGTCTGTCTCTCTATCTCTTTCAGTCTCTCTCTGTCACTTTCCCTGACTGTCTCTTTCCCTCTCTTTCCCTGTCTGTCTGTTTCCCTGTTTCTCTGTCTGTCTCTTTGTCTGTCTATCTCTTTACCTGTCTGTCTGTCTCTTAACCTGTCTCTGTCTTTCCCTTTCTTTCCATGTCTGTCTCTTTCCTTGTCAGTCTGTCTCTTTGTCTGTGTCTGTCTCTTTCCCTGTCTGTGTCTGCCTCTTTCCCTGGCTGCATTGTGACATGCCAACATTCCATATAAGGGCGTGGCTGCGCATTCTTCTTAAGTTCTGGCTGCAGTGTGGGTCCTAGCTCCATTCGCTTTAATGGAGGCAGGTTTTTTGGTGAATAACTGTAAAGAGCGGGGTTAAAATCTCCCCTCAAAACATAGCCTATGACGCTCTCGGGGTCCAGAAGTGTGAGTGTGCAAATTTTTGTGGCTATAGCTGCGACGGTGCAGAAGCCAATCCCGGACATACATACACACATACATACAACATACACACATTCAGCTTTATATATTAGATTTATATATATACTGTATATTTTTTTTTTTTAAATAATTTTGGCAAAAAACTATATACATTTGTTGTATAGCCAGGATCGAATCAACATGCAGAATAAAGATAATCATAAATAAAAAACATTAATGGCTTGTGGAGCACAACTATGACATATAAAAAAACCAAAAAAATATTTGGCTTTGAAACAAAAACTAGCATCAACAAGAAAAGGAATATATATATATATATATATATATATGTGTGTATGTGTAATATATATATGTACAGTTAGGTCCAGAAATATTTGGACAGTGACACAAGTTTTGTTATTTTAGCTGTTTACAAAAACATGTTCAGAAATACAATTATATATATAATATGGGCTGAAAGTGCACACTCCCAGCTGCAATATGAGAGTTTTCACATCCAAATCGGAGAAAGGGTTTAGGAATCATAGCTCTGTAATGCATAGCCTCCTCTTTTTCAAGGGACCAAAAGTAATTGGACAAGGGACTCTAAGGGCTGTAATTAACTCTGAAGGCGTCTCCCTCGTTAACCTGTAATCAATGAAGTAGTTAAAAGGTCTGGGGTTGATTACAGGTGTGTGGTTTTGTATTTGGAAGCTGTTGCTGTGACCAGACAACATGCGGTCTAAGGAACTCTCAATTGAGGTGAAGCAGAACATCCTGAGGCTGAAAAAAAAGAAAAAATCCATCAGAGAGATAGCAGACATGCTTGGAGTAGCAAAATCAATAGTCGGGTACATTCTGAGAAAAAAGGAATTGACTGGTGAGCTTGGGAACTCAAAAAGGCCTGGGCGTCCATGGATGACAACAGTGGTGGATGATCGCCGCATACTTTCTTTGGTGAAGAAGAACCGTTCACAACATCAACTGAAGTCCAGAACACTCTCAGTGAAGTAGGTGTATCTGTCTCTAAGTCAACAGTAAAGAGAAGACTCCATGAAAGTAAATACAAACGGTTCACATCTAGATGCAAACCATTCATCAATTCCAAAACTAGACAGGCCAGAGTTAAATTTGCTGAAAAACACCTCATGAAGCCAGCTCAGTTCTGGAAAAGTATTCTATGGACAGATGAGACAAAGATCAACCTGTACCAGAATGATGGGAAGAAAAAAGTTTGGAGAAGAAAGGGAACGGCACATGATCCAAGGCACACCACATCCTCTGTAAAACATGGTGCAGGCAACATGATGGCATGGGCATGCATGGCTTTCAATGGCACTGGGTCACTTGTGTTTATTGATGACATAACAGCAGACAAGAGTAGCCGGTACCGGGATATACTTTCAGCCCAGATTCAGCCAAATGCCGCAAAGCTGATCGGACGGCGCTTCATAGTACAGATGGACAATGACCCCAAGCATACAGCCAAAGCTACCCAGGAGTTCATGAGTGCAAAAAAGTGGAACATTCTGCAATGGCCAAGTCAATCACCAGATCTTAACCCAATTGAGCATGCATTTCACTTGCTCAAATCCAGACTTAAGATGGAAAGACCCACAAACAAGCAAGACCTGAAGGCTGCGGCTGTAAAGGCCTGGCAAAGCATTAAGAAGGAGGAATCCCAGCGTTTGGTGATGTCCATGGGTTCCAGACTTAAGGCAGTGATTGCCTCCAAAGGATTCGCAACAAAATATTGAAAATATAAATATTTTGTTTGGGTTTGATTTATTTGTCCAATTACTTTTGACCTCCTAAAATGTGGAGTGTTTGTAAAGAAATGTGTACAATTCCTACAATTTCTATCAGATATTTTTGTTCAAACCTTCAAATTAAACGTTACAATCTGCACTTGAATTCTGTTGTAGAGGTTTCATTTCAAATCCAATGTGGTGGCATGCAGAGCCCAACTCGCGAAAATTGTGTCACTGTCCAAATATTTCTGGACCTAACTGTATATATGTGTATATATATGTGTGTGTGTGTGTGTGTGTGTGTATATGTGTGTGTGTATGTATATGTATATATGTGTATATATATATATATATATATATATGTGTGTATATATATATATAATATTGTGTATATACAGTGCCTACAAGTAGTATTCAACCCCCTGCAGATTTTCACATTCGGAATTAACTTGGCATTGTGACATTTGGACTGTAGATCAGCCTGGAAGTGTGAAATGCACTGCAGCAAAAAAGAATGTTATTTCTTTTTTTTTTTTTTTTTTTTTAAATTGTGAAAAGTTTTTATTCAGAGGGTCATTTATTATTCAACCCCTCAAACCACCAGAATTCTGTTTGGTCCCCCTAAAGTATTAAGAAGTATTTCAGGCACAAAGAACAATGAGCTTCACATGTTTGGATTAATTATCTCTTTTTCCAGCCTTTTCTGACTAATTAAGACCCTCCCCAAACTTTTGAACAGCACTCATACATGGTCAACATGGGAAAGACAAAGGAGCATTCCAAGGCCATCAGAGACAAGATCGTGGAGGGTCACAAGGCTGGAAAGGGGTACAAAACCCTTTCCAAGGAGTTGGGCCTACCTGTCTCCACTGTTGGGAGCATCATCCGGAAGTGGAAGGCTTATGGAACTACTGTTAGCCTTCCACGGCCTGGACAGCCTTTGAAAGTTTCCTCCCGTGCTGAGGCCAGGCTTGTCCGAAGAGTCAAGGCTAACCCAAGGACAACAAGGAAGGAGCTCCGGGAAGATCTCATGTCAGTGGGGACATTGGTTTCAGTCAATACGATAAGTAACGTACTCCACCGCAATGGTCTCCTTTCCAGATGAGCCCGTAAGGTACCTTTACTTTCAAAGTGTCATGTCAAGGCTCGTCTACAGTTTGCTCATGATCACTTGGAGGACTCTGAGACAGACTGGTTCAAGGTTCTCTGATCTGATGAGACCAAGATCGAGATCTTTGGTGCCAACCACACACGTGACGTTTGGAGACTGGATGGCACTGCATACGACCCCAAGAATACTATCCCTACAGTCAAGCATGGTGGTGGCAGCATCATGCTGTGGGGCTGTTTCTCAGCCAAGGGGCCTGGCCATCTGGTCCGCATCCATGGGAAGATGGATAGCACGGCCTACCTGGAGATTTTGGCCAAGAACCTCTGCTCCTCCATCAAGGATCTTAAGATGGTTCGTCATTTCATCTTCCAACAAGACAACGACCCAAAGCACACAGCCAAGAAAACCAAGGCCTGGTTCAAGAGGGAAAAAATCAAGGTGTTGCAGTGGCCTAGTCAGTCTCCTGACCTTAACCCAATTGAAAACTTGTGGAAGGAGCTCAAGATTAAAGTCCACATGAGACACCCAAAGAACCTAGATAACTTGGAGAAGATCTGCATGGAGGAGTGGGCCAAGATAACTGCAGAGACCTGTGCCGGCCTGATCAGGTCTTATAAAAGACGATTATTAGCTGTAATTGCAAACAAGGGTTATTCCACAAAATATTAAACCTAGGGGTTGAATAATAATTGACCCACACTTTTATGTTGAAAATTTATTAAAATTTAACTGAGCAACATAACTTGTTGGTTTGTAAGATTTATGCATCTGTTAATAAATCCTGCTCTTGTTTGAAGTTTGCAGGCTCTAACTTATTTGCATCTTATCAAACCTGCTAAATCTGCAGGGGGTTGAATACTACTTGTAGGCACTGTATATATGAGAGAGACACACACACATTTTATATATATATATATATATATATATATATATATGTATGTATGTATGTATGTATGTATGTATATATATATATATATATATATATATATATATATATATATATATATATATATATATATAAAATGTGTGTGTGTAAAATATATATTTTTTGTGGTTCCCCTGACTCCCCGTCCTTGTCTCATGCGCTGTGCCTGCATTGTCTATACACACTGTGCTGTGATCAGGGCTCGTGGATTGCCAGAGCTCAGTGTGTATAGAGGATGCGGGAAGCCATTTTTGCAAGCTCCGTCACACTACTTACTACTCAATAGAAGTAATTATGTTTTGTTTTTACTTTTCAAGGAGTTTAGATCAGAAGGATAATTTGTAGGCAAATCCAAAAATAATTCCGTTTGGCAGGTTAATGTTTGTGCACCTGTTATTACAAGCTGCAGTGCTTAGTATTGTATCAGTGAATGTATGGAGCACAAACTCCCCTTGTAATAAAGTCCGGCTCATAGATTACCAGCTAACTAGCCCTGTCATTGCTAAAAGGAGATCTCACACCAATGGCAGTGTGGAAAATGTTATGTCATGCATGAATATTTCTGGTATTAATAACTTTTAATGACACTTATTAGCCACAAATTCAATTACATTTATTAAATTAAGAAAACTTTCCTAATTACATTTTGGAATCAGAAGTGATGGTATAGAGTATCCTTCCGGCTGTAATATTAATGATCGGGTAATAACTGCATCTGATTAGCTAATATTCAATTACAGAGTCAAATCTTGGGTTCAGTTTATAAATTGCTAGAAATTAAATATAAGCAATAATTACGAAATTTGGGCCATTGATGGACTCTATAGATGTTATCATTTTAATAATGTTTTTTTTTTTTACTCTGTTTTTATACTTTACTTTTGATCTTTGTTTCCTCTTTAGGCTCATTCAATAAGGGCATAGCCGAAGGAGAAGTGGATTCTTCGTTTGGGCCACTAGAGGCGCTGCGTCTCTGTATTCAGACAGATTCTCCAGTATGGGTCATTTTAAGTGAGGTATGTGGGGAAGAAAAATGTGTTTTATGCACAAAAGAATATTGTAGATTGCCATTTCTTTCTCATTTTTGTTATTTTCAAACTTTATCTTTAAGACCTTGTTTTCCATTGGGTTCTTGTACTGAGATCTATATAAAATCGGACAACTGTCTGCACCACATGCATGAGAATGGGTTTTTGCAGTCCATTGGGACCCTCGAAAGTGATTGAATGCTTGCATATCCCATATGAAGTAGTATGGATCATCACTCTTCAGTCACCTCTCCAACTAAATCTACCTATTCACAGTTGATAAACTATGCAGATTTCCAATATACTCTTTGCATCAATTCTTTACCATTTTGAAGAACTGCATTTACTTTGATTTAAGACCAGGAGGGATTTTAGTTTCTTATCTAATGATAGGCAGAAGAGATCTTAAAAGGAACTTGTCAGGTCCCCCAATGCTATTAAACTGTTCCCATTAAAGGTAACCTGTCACCAGGTGTTATAAGTCTATGACATTCTCTGCCTGAATCTCACAGCTGGTGATCATGCTTTATGCCCGCTCGCTGTCACTTCAGATGTAGCAGAGCTGGGATTGTCATGGGACCTTCTGTGGATTACGTCGAATCTGTGTGTTATGAGGGTTAAAGGGGTGAAATTGGTAGGGTTTTTTTTATTCCATTTCACATAAGATTTTTTTTTTTCAGCGTTTGTGTTTTTCTTTTCACTTACAGATTAGTAATGGGGGGTTTCATAGACACCTCCCTTTACTAATCTAGGGCTTAGTAGCAGCTGTGAACTGTTATTATCCCCTTATTACTCCAATTGCCACCGCACCAGGGCAATCGAGAAGAACCGGGTAAAGTTCAGGGGTTGTTGCATCTAATGGATGCAACAATTTTGGGTGGCTGCAGGCTGCTATTTTTAGACCTGGGAGGCCTAATAAGCATCAGTTTCCCAGTATGAGAATACCAGCCCCCAGCTGTCGGACTTTATTATGGCTGGATATCTAAACTGGGAGGGACCGCATGCCAGTTTTTTAAATTATTTAAATAATTAAAAAAAAAAAAAACCTGCATGTGGGTCCTCCTATTTTGATATACAGCCAAGATAAGCACACGGCTGGGGGCTGCAGCCCGTATGCTTTATATGTGCTGTGTATCGTAATATGGGGGTACCGTTCGCTTATTTTTACACCAAGATAGAGCCGCAAACACCACCTGTGATTACAAGTAGTCAGACGCTGTCACACAGGCTGGGGGCGCGTCTCACTGCAACCAGTCACAGACGCCAGGACTGCTGGTGGGTGGGGGAAGCGGTGAATATGTATGAGCGATCATGTTCGGCCCCGAACGTATAGTTAGAGCCACTACGAAGATTGGGAAGTCTAATGCGCCTTCTCCAATACCCCCTGCTCCTTCTATCACCATTTATAATCGCCAGATTCTGGTCCCCCTAGACTTGTATGGGGACCAGCGTCTAACCAGATATTTGGGACCAATTGTGGGCCGGAACCATATTATTTATTTATTTATTTATTTATTTATTTTTATATATAATATATATATATATATATATATATATATATATATATATATATATATATATATATATATATATATATATACATACACATATATATATATATATATATATATATATATATATATATACATATATATATATATATATAATTTATTTTTATTCCGGTTAGACCCACAGATACCTGATATCTGCGAGTCCGCCCATCAGTATTCATTTTATCTTTCACAACTCAAGTGCATGAAGCCCTTTTTTATGTTCTTAACTATTAGATTAACATTATCTTTTTTTATTTCTCACCTTATTTTCTTATTCTTTTCTCCAAACAGATATTTATTAAAAAAGTTGACTGATCAACGGACCAAGTTGTCAAACAATTGGGCTCCTTGAACGTTTTGTGCTGCTCTGCCCTCATTCCCGCCCTGTGGTTCTGCGATCACGGGAGCACTGCTCAAGGTCAGTCTTGGACAGAAGCAGATACATTTTCTAAATTACCCCAATGAGTGCAACTGGTGAAGAGCTGACGCGGTGCCCAACCAGTCAGGACTCCCAGAATGCTCTGCTGCTCATGAAGAGGAACCTGTCTTCAGCCGAGCCACTCGCCACCACGTCCACGGATGGTGATGAGAGACCAAATGAAGCCTGTGCTGGTGGCTCATTTTTGCCCGTTCTTTGAGGGCGGATTTTCTAAAACAGTCGTCCTCCATGGAAAGCACAATATTCGTAAACGATGGACACCAAAGCATTGCTTTCTGCATTGGATGTACGTGTCGATGTTCTCATGTGCCGATGGATTGAGAAGGGGTATATACACCTACTACATAACGCCTAATTTCTCTGTTATCGACTCCTCTGGTGGCGTCAGGCTCATACCTCTCACAGTGGAATTAGTTAAAGGTGTTTTTTTTCTTTTATATAACCTTGGACTAATCTATTTTTTTTTTTTTTTTATTTCTCTATTAATTTAGAGATTATTGCCATTATAAGTAAATGAAAAGATGGGAAGGTTTTTCTCTACTGCTTCCAGAGATTGTATCTTTTACCTGCAAATGACAAACAACATTTAAAGGGGTTAAATAGTATTAGAAAAACATGGACGACTTCTTCTACAAAAACAAAATAGTGCCACCGCCATCTAGTGGTTGATTATGGTACTGCAGCTGCAATGCTGTACCTGATAAAATCATTCGAAAGGTGGTGCAATTTTTTGGAAGAAATCAGCCACGTTTCTATACTCTATTTTGGATTTGCACTATGGAGTAGGGCGATCAGTACAAGTTGCTATATTACCTTTAGATACAAATGGAAGGCCATACTTGCGTAAGAGAGTGGCCAAATATATCCAATTCCTGAGGACGCCATCAAATTTTACAAAAATAACATTTACTGCTCAAATGGATTTGAAATCCAAAATGAAGGAACTTATTAGATAATCATCTTCTGTTGTTTTGTGAACACAGCTCCTATGCAGACTGATGCACCCCCTTGATAGCAGACTGATGCACCCCCTTGATAGCAGACTGATGCACCCCCTTGATAGCAGACTGATGCACCCCCTTGATAGCAGACTGATGCACCCCCTTGATAGCAGACTGATGCACCCCCTTGATAGCAGTCTGATGCACCCCCTTGATAGCAGTCTGATGCACCCCCTTGATAGCAGTCTGATGCACCCCTTTGATAGCAGTCTGATGCACCCCCTTGATAGCAGTCTGATGCACCCCCTTGATAGCAGTCTGATGCACCCCCTTGATAGCAGTCTGATGCACCACCTTGATAGCAGACTGATGCACCCCCTTGATAGCAGACTGATGCACCCCCTTGATAGCAGACTGATGCACCCCCTTGATAGCAGACTGATGCACCCCCTTGATAGCAGACTGATGCACCCCCTTGATAGCAGACTGATGCACCCCCTTGATAGCAGACTGATGCACCCCCTTGATAGCAGACTGATGCACCCCCTTGATAGCAGACTGATGCACCCCCTTGATAGCAGACTGATGCACCCCCTTGATAGCAGACTGATGCACCCCCTTGATAGCAGACTGATGCACCCCCTTGATAGCAGACTGATGCACCCCCTTGATAGCAGACTGATGCACCCCCTTGATAGCAGACTGATGCACCCCCTTGATAGCAGACTGATGCACCCCCTTGATAGCAGACTGATGCACCCCCTTGATAGCAGACTGATGCATCACCTTGATAGCAGACTGATGCACCCCCTTGATAGCAGACTGATGCACCACCTTGATAGCAGACTGATGCATCACCTTGATAGCAGACTGATGCATCACCTTGATAGCAGACTGATGCATCACCTTGATAGCAGACTGATGCATCACCTTGATAGCAGACTGATGCACCACCTTGATAGCAGACTGATGCATCACCTTGATAGCAGACTGATGCATCACCTTGATAGCAGACTGATGCACCCCCTTGATAGCAGACTGATGCACCCCCTTGATAGCAGACTGATGCACCACCTTGATAGCAGACTGATGCACCCCCTTGATAGCAGACTGATGCACCCCCTTGATAGCAGACTGATGCACCCCCTTGATAGCAGACTGATGCACCCCCTTGATAGCAGACTGATGCACCACCTTGATAGCAGACTGATGCACCACCTTGATAGCAGACTGATGCACCACCTTGATAGCAGACTGATGCACCACCCTGATAGCAGACTGTTAGAAGCACTTTGTATTAGGATCCTGCAGTCTTTGATTTTATGTGCACCCTATGGTAACAAAGAAAATTCATGTTTGTAAGAAGGAGTATAGGGATGAAAGTAAGAATCGAACTACACAGAGTTTAGGCTTTTGTCCTGGGACACATAAGTCTGCATAGGAGCTGTAAACACACAAGGGAATTATGGTATTTTTTTCCCCCTTTTTAGATGCATTAGGTGGCAAATGTGGATTCCAGTGATGTGTTATTTACTGAGCTGCTTAGTGTAGTTTTGATAAAATCTCTGTTTAATCAGCAAGAGATTATCATTACAGGACTACTTGTTGTGCTGCTCATAAGCTCTGAATAACTGCTAGATCTGCATCAGAGAAAACATTGATTAGATCAAAATGACACCAAACAGCTCAGTAAGTGACACATCGCTGGAATCAGGCTCTCTGTCTCTACATTATGCTGCTCTCAGATGGGGAGCAAAAACCTGGTGACAGATTCCCTTTAAGGGGGTGTCTCATGTTGTGGACTTGAATGCACTGCTCTTTTGCACAGTGCTCTCCTTATTGATTGACACTTGGAGCCAGCAAAATAATTGCACCTGGCCCAAATTATATACCAGCTGAGGCAGCATCACCACCTCATAGGGTCACTACAGCTTTCCAGATCCCATGATCTACCCAGATTTGGTGCAGCATTTACAAGCTCTGTTTCAAAGAGCTTGAAAGCGCTGCATTTCTTGCTAAGGAAAACAGCCAAAACTTACTGCAGAGGTTGTTTGAACTTAAGCAATGAGATGTAAGCATTAAAATGTAAAATTAATAAGCAATTTTTCTCTGTGAAGATGATGAGACAACCCCTTTAAGGCAGTGGTCTCCAACATCTGGCTCTGCAGCTATTGAAAACATATAGCTCTTGGCATGCACTGAGTTTTGTTGGAGACCACCGTTGTACGGGACACTGCACATTTATTGGGCTCCTTAAGAAGTCTCAGGGAGCAGATTATACTTGCTGCTTTGGTGGCCGGTGTCCGGGGCATTGCTGAACCTCCGGCTCAGAAGATCCCAGGGGTAAGTAGCCCAAAGTAGCTCGGCCATCTGATCTAAAAGAATATTCACAAGCAAAAATGAAGCCTCACATAACCAGAAGAAGGATTTTAATTTATTGGCTCCCGTGAAGCTCTCACAGTTGGCAACATTTTAATTTTATTTTTTTTTTGTTCTACAATTACTAAGACTGCAAAAAGAAAAAAAAAAATCTCTTCCCGCTCTTGAGTAAATGTTTCTGTATATTTTGATCTGTAAGTGGATTTTTCAGGAATCGCTTTTAATTTTCGAAACCATTCAACTAGTTTTCTTGGCTACTATTTATCAAAATTGCCATAAAGTCCCACCTCTTCTCTGTTATAT
Source organism: Anomaloglossus baeobatrachus (assembly GCF_048569485.1). Classification (NCBI taxonomy): domain Eukaryota; kingdom Metazoa; phylum Chordata; class Amphibia; order Anura; family Aromobatidae; genus Anomaloglossus; species Anomaloglossus baeobatrachus. Next base: position 62,130,061 of record NC_134356.1, read on the forward strand.
ACACTGGGATATGTTGCAAAACAATTGTCGTCATTTGTATTTTTTATTGATTTCTTGAATACATCTCTACAAAAAAAAAATTAAAATAAAATTGTGCACTGTTACTATCTGGATGAGAGAGGATCTTGTCACTTTTCTTGTTTTGTGGTAGAGACTACATCGTAATCTTTTTATTTTTTGGATGATGATAAAAAGGAATTATCTCATAAGACGTGTTAGCGAGTAGTGTCCGCTACTCGCATATTTGTTACGAATAGTGGGCACAATGCAAGTCAATGGGAAATACTCGTTAAGTAGCGAGTAACCCGAAAACCGTAGTTTTCGCGCAAGTAGCGAATAGTACGGCTTTTGGGTTACTCGCTGCTTAGCGAGTATTTCCGATTGACTTACATTGCGCCCATTACTCGTAACGAGTAGCGGACAGTACTCGCTTACTACTTGCTCAACACTACCTAGGATATTGAGGGGGTGAGTGATGTACCCTCTAAATATCTGTAGAATAAAACATCAGTAGCTCTAGGAAAGTGACTTCACTCTTCTATTTTATGAAGCCTCATAAATGTCCGATTGTAATAAAGACATCCAGAAGTCTCCTAGTACAGGACAAAGTCACTGGAGCCTGCTGGGCTGTTGAGTATTTGAAGCGCACCAATCACCAGGATTTTCCTATGTAACCTAAATCCAGTGCTACACTGGCGCTATCATGTTGATTCTATACATACCTTTAGTTGTCAGCTCAGATGTATAGGTTTTGAAACACAAGCAAGTAAAGTTTGTAAAATAAGCAGCTTTTTGATTGGCAGCAGCTGCCGAGCAGCTGATAGCTGGGATGGGTATTCATAGTGATTCCCGCTCCCCTGCCTGTTGTTCCTTCCCCTATATTTTATTTATGCTAATTCCATTATAAAAGTGTTTTACTAATAATTGTGGCTAGAAGGACCTTAATGATGTCATACCCATGTGACCAGAAGGGGAAGGGCCTCAGCCAACAGAAAAATAATGTTGCTTCCTGGTATCGGCTATGTTGACTGAGGTTCAGCCCCTTCTGGTCACAGGGGTATTGACATCAGCAAGGTCCTTCTAGCCGCTTTAATTTAACTGCAACCATTAGTAAAACGCTTCTATAATAGAAGTAGCATAAATGAAAGATAGGGAGAGGAACAACAGGAAGGGGGCGGGAATCACTATCAAAACCCACCCCAGTTATCAGCTACTGCCAATGAAGAAGCTGCTCATTTTACAAAATGTATTTGGTTATGTTTCAAACACAATACATCCTAGCTGACAACTAAAGGTATGTATAGAATCAGCCTGATAGTGCCAGTATAGCACTGGCTTTATGTTATATAGGAAAATCCTGGTGATTGGAGTGCTTTAAAGCGCACCAGTCAGATTCCCTATGCCCTCCAATCCGGTAGCATTCATATCTGTTTGCCCAAATTCCCTCCCTAACTAGCCCTGTATAAATTTTTCGCTAATATCAATGTTAAAAAAGGATTTATAAACTCCGCTGTTCCTATGCTAATAAGGCTCTGACTAGTCAAAGGGGCGTTGCTTCCCCAGACTAGTTAGCCCTTATTCTGTGTTATCACACCCCTGTGGGCATCATGCCATGATTTCCAGGAGACCGTGTCGCCGCCAACTCGTGGAAATCTTGCGCATGCGCGCGGCTTTGTTCACACACGTTTAAAGGGAACCTGTCAGCAGAAATGTCCCCTAAAACCTAACAGATTCCCCCTCTGCAGCTCCTGGGCTGCATTCTATAAAGGTCCCTGTTATGATTGTGCCCACTTTCTGACCGAAAAAAAGTTTTTTTTAAAGTTGTACCTTTTTGGCTTCTGATTCTGTAAATCCGTCACGGGGGCGGGCTGCCTGATGGCCGTTATTCTGCCCCCTGGTCCTGTATGCCGCCCCCATCGCTGATTTCAATACTTCTGGACGCCGCCCACTGCTCCAGCCATCCCCGCGCATGCCCAGTGCCCATCTCTCGGGGATGAGCACTGTGCCCAGCGTCACCGCTGGTGACGTGCACGCAGGGTTAAGATTATGGGCGGTGCTGTGATGTTTATTCCTAAGCAACCGCCCATAATCGCGGGACCGCGCTTTCCCCCTCGGCCTGCTTCTTTTTGCGCAAGCGCGCTGCTGCTGACCTCACTTCGCCTCCTTCCCATCTTGCCCCGAGGCAGGAAATAGATGGGAAGAGCGCGGAGCAGTGACTACACCGAAAGCGCGGTCCCGCGATTATGGGCGGTTGCTTAGTAATAAACATCACAGCACCGCCCATAATCTTAACCCTGCGTGCACGTGACGCTGGGCACAGTGCTCATCCCCGAGAGATGGGCACTGGGCATGCGCGGGGATGGCTGGAGCAGTGGGCGGCGTCCAGAAGTATTGAAATCAGCGATGGGGGCGGCATACAGGACCAGGGGGCAGAATAACGGCCATCAGGCAGCCCGCCCCCGTGACGGATTTACAGAATCAGAAGCCAAAAAGGTACAACTTTATAAACACTTTTTTTCGGTCAGAAAGTGGGCACAATCATAACAGGGACCTTTATAGAATGCAGCCCAGGAGCTGCAGAGGGGGAATCTGTTAGGTTTTAGGGGACATTTCTGCTGACAGGTTCCCTTTAACCTCTGAAGCCGGGTGTACGGGTCCCATTTCAGATCAGTAGAACAGCTTCTGCACTACCGATCATGCACAGTGCGCCTCGCTGAAACCGGGATGCATACACCCGACTTCAGAGGCCCACAATAGAGCTGCTCACATGCTCGAGATTTCCAAGAGCTGGGGTGACACTGGCTTGTGGAAATCCTGTTATGACGTCCACAGGGGGTGATAACGTGGAATGAGGGTTGACTAGTCTAGGGTAACTAATGCACCAATCGACTAGTAACAGGCCTAGTTAGCGCAGGATTTATATACTCCGCTGTTCCTTTTTGTAAACATTGATCTTAGTGAATAACGTTTGACAATATTCCCTGTCCTGTCCTACAGATATGAATGCTGTTGGTTTGGCGGGCATAGGCAATCTGACAGGTTCCCTTTAACACCTAGACTTACAACAACTAAATTTAAGACTGCTAATCTAGACATTCAGGAACATTAAAGGGGAACTTTCACTTCCTGGGAACTTGATGAGATATAACTCTCTCAATTATTTATAGTTTGGAAAAGGGAAAAAAAAAATATCTGGCCCTATCGGGAGGCAGACGTTGGGCACTTCACTGTCTAAATATTTTGAAAGATTTGTGAGTCTCCTTGCCTCTGAGCTGGGAGATTCAACTGTGTGTGTGGAAAGGGGAAACTGTGTAAGCACACGACAGATCCGTGCTATAGTTTTATACTGGATGTAGTGATATTTGTAGCAGTGTAAGGCTAAGTTCACACATCCTGTGTTTTGCATCAGTCACAATCCGTCGCCTTGGGGAATTACGGTAACCTGCAAAATATTTTGCAGGAATCCTGTATTTCCCCATAGACTTCTATTAGCGACGGATTGCGACTGATGACCCTGCGTTGCATCCGCTGCGTCGCGGTCCGTCGTTTTTGACTGACCGCCGAGCGGGGAGCAACGCAGAATGTAACGTTTTTCGGGCCGTCAAAATTAACGCGCCGCGCAGGAATCCGTCGCCATCCGTCAAGCTTGTAATGCATGTCTATGGTGCTGGATTCCGTCGTAATCCGTCTTACAACGGAATCCAGCGCAGGATTCCGTCATGCTCTACTGAGCATGCCCAGCATGCTTGGCACGCCCACTGGGCTGTCCCAAACACAGACGGATCATGACTGATCCGTCAAAAAACGGACGCACAGCGGATGTAACGGACGCAACTGACGCAACTGATCCGTTTTTTCACAGGATTCCTGTGAAAGGAATCCTGTGAAAAACACATCAGTTGCATCAGTTGACATCTTGAAAATGACTGATCCGTTGCTGACGGACCTGACGGATTGAAAACACAGGATGTGTGAACTTAGCCTAACATGGATTCTTGTGTATTATGGAGTAAAGGGAAGGAGGCTAGAGAAAATTAAGTTTCTCAGTGTCTGCGGTGAGGTTTGTAGTACCGTGTTTTTCCACAAATAAGACACTGTCTTATATTTTTTTTGCTTCCCAAAAAAGCACTAGGGCTTATTTTTGGAGGAGGTCTTATTCTTTGAGTAACATGGTTGGGGGGGTAAGTTTACCCCCAAAAAAGCAGACCACCCCCACTTCCCAGGAGACTCATACTCACCAGACCCGGACGTCTGCATGGCTCCCAGGTCCTCCTGTGATCTCCGGTGGGTGCTGCACGCCGTCCTACCCTGCTGCTGGCTGACACACACACACACACACACACACACACACACACACACACACACACACACACACACACACACACACACACACCAGATCCCAGACACACACACACACCAGATCCCAGACACACACACACAGCAGATCCCAGACACACACACACACACACACAGCAAATCACACACACAGCAGATCCCAGACACACACAGCAAATCACACACACAGCAGATCCCAGACACACACAGCAAATCACACACACAGCAGATCACACACACAGCCGATCGCACACATCACATCCAGTGCTTCCGGCCACAGGGAATGATGAGAGCAAGTCACGTGTCCGGCTGCAGGTCCTGTTCTCCGGCGAGAAGAGATCGGTGTCGCTGGATGAGGTGTGTGTGTGTGTATGCGATCCGATGTGTGTGTGATTAGATGTTTGTGTGTGTGATCCGATGCTTGTATGTGAGATCTGGTGTGTGTGTGTGTGGGGGGGGGGCTTATATTTAAGCCTTGCTCCGAAAATGCTGAAAATCCCTGCTAGGGCTTATTTTTGGGGGAGGGCTTATTTTTGGAAAAACACGGTATATAGTGAGAGATTCACATAAACTGTTTAGAAGCAGCTATGGTCCCCACCTAGTAGCTTAGTAGCTTTACCATTTACAAGCAGACATTTTCTCTTCTACTAGATTTACCTTTTAGAAGCAGCTATGTCTCCACTTAGTAGATTAACTACACAACAGTCTCCTTGCGGGAGGTAAGGAAACTTTTTATCTAATTTGCATTTTGTTGATTTGTAGCACATTGGGACGGATTGGTGACTTACTTTATAAAAAATTATAAAAAAGAGGAAAATACATTCTTTCATTGTATTCTATAAGATTTGACTGCAAGGCGCCATTTACCATTCAGCTGTTGAAGTCACCCTCTCACCAGGGCTGTGGAGTCGGTAAGCCAAACCTTCGACTCCGACTCCTCAAATTCTCTTGCACCGACTCCGGCTCCGACTCAGACTCCTACATATATTGCTTATAGTTAGGTGAAAAATTTATTGTAGTACATGAATATGTGTATGTGAACATCAGACATTTAATAATTTTTATGATACAATAATCAAGATATTTGGATAGAACATAAAATATATTTATTGGAATACAACTTTAGAACACAAAAAACTGTAATAAATTGTAAATATGTAATACACTATGTAATATACAGTAGATTACATATATATCTTGTGTGTGTATATACACTGTATATATATATATATATATATATATATATATATATATATTACATATTTACAATTTTAGTTTTTTGTGTTCTAAAGTTGTATCCAATAAATATTTTATGTTCTATCCAAATATCTTGATTATTGTATCATAAAAACAATTAAATGTCTGATGTTCACACTGTACTACAATAAATTTTTCACTTAAATATAAGCATTATACTAAATGTTATTATTTAGTAAAATATTCAGCACATTCTGCATTGCACTCCTGTCCCCAATTTATTATATATTTTAGGAGTCTGAGTCGGTGCATTTTATACCGACTCCAACTCCAACTCCGACTCCACCAAAATGAGCTCCGACTCCGACTCCACGACTCCGACTCCACAGCCCTGCCTCTCACAGATGGTACCTCTAAGAGAAGAAAATCTCATCAGATTTTGGTAAAATGAAGGTATAACCTGCATCCGAGTGATGCCAGGAGATTAGATTTAGTAACTGCATATATTTGAGAAAAGTCTAATAATTTCATTAGCTGTCACTTTTTGTGTTTTTCTCAAAAGTGGTAAACCCATTTTAACAGGAATGTGTAATGTAGACTTTAAATATTTTTTTTAGGTGTTTTGAAAATATTTTAAATTTTTTTCTATAGCACAACCTTTTATTAAAAATTTTTTATAAATCTTGCAATTCTCATACTGACCACTGGGGCTTTTTTAGACTAACTTACTGTTGATTGAGGAAAATCCCATATACATTAGTAGCAGTAAACAGACTTTGCACCTATGTTTTGTATTGAAGCAGCTAATGAGCGTGTGCAAAGTTTATTGTAAAGAGCGGGAAGTAGGGTGAGCTGCCTCATCGCCTATTGTGATTGGTGGATCCTGTGTTATCAACTTTGTATAGAGAGATTACCTGTATGGGAATCCTGCCTCTAATAAAGGAGCAGTTGTAAACTGTTTCTCAAAGGATCAGAATTATCAGTCTATAATAGCCCCATTGTGAAAATTGCAATTTTACAATTTTTTTTCGTAATAAAGACTGTGCAACTAAAAATAATCATGATTTTTATTATCAACTATATAAAAATTTTATTTTTTATTTTTTTTATGAGAGGATCCTCCAATCACAAGTGATGTCACAGCTAACCCTAATAACCCTCCCCATCACAATGAACGTTGCCTGAGTATTGATGCTTCAATACAAAAGATGGGGTCTAAGCCAGTTTAATGCTGGCAATGTACATGTGTTGTTTCCTACAACCAAAGGAAAGTTAAAATCTAAAAAACAAAGCTCCAGTGGTTAGTGTGAATATTACAAGATTTTCTTATTTATTATTTTTTCCAATACTGATATTGCTTTAAATTCCTAATCCCCCAACATTTAAATACAAAAACCTGACTTAAAGAATAACTCATTTTCACTGCCATACAATGTTGGGTATATATCTGTTAAGCCCCCTTCACCATCTCTACCACCTCACTGCCATTGATTACAATAAAACCTTGGCAAATCTGGTAAAAGAGGCGACGGCTTCATTTTCTCTACAGGGTATAGGTGCTGTATGCACATAATGGTGATATAAAAAAACTACTTTACACTTTTTTTTTTTTTTTAATTTATGTAGGACACATCAGAGAAATACATTGTAAAAAGAAACTGGTTGTAAGATTGACATATCCGATAAATGTGGGACAGCTCTAATTATAGGGGGTGTATGGTGACCATTATGTTCACTCTTGTATTTGATGCGATCATTCCGCTTTATAAGTTAATGTAGGAAAATGAATTCTCCCCTGGAATCTCTTGATAAATTTATTAGCAGCTGCTAAATTGAAATGTCATACAGTCTTCAATATAAAAACTGTAAAGGTTAAAATCATTAATATAAAAAGCCTGACTTCCAGTTAAGTTGTCATCCTTGTCGGGTTCACATAAGGAAAACTTCTAAAGGTCACACAAATATGAAGATTGAAAGGCATTGATCACGCTCAACGGAAAGCCTTGGATGAATTCACATTTCTTGAAGAGTAGAATTGTGTGATGGATTTCATGTTGTGAATAAGTAAGTGCTCGTTGCATCATCTTAGCTTTTATAGTTTGTATTCTCTTTAGGGTATGTATCCTTTGATTAATCTGTCTTGACAATTTGATAATGATGGTAAAATATGTTGAGTCGTGCTTAAATTAGGAATCCTAATGAATCCATTAGAAATATACCAATTATGCATTCAGAAAAAAAAAATAACCAAAGCAATATATTATATACACACACACACACATACATACACACACACACACATATATATATATATATGTATATTATATATATATATATATATATATATATATATATATATATATATATATATATATATATATATATATATATATACACACAGTATGTATAAAAATATATTTATCTGAACTGAGCATCTTAAAAGTGACCCTCTGTTCCAAAGTTCTGCCTCTTGGAACTAAAGGTGGAAATTTTCCATTTAAAGCGCAACACACCTGGATTTTTGTATATAATCTATAGCCAGTGCTATACTGGCACTATCAGGCTGATGCTATACATACCTGTAGTGGTGAACTCGGATATTTAGGTTTTGCAATCCAAGAAAGTAAAGTTTATAAAAATCGGCAGCTTCTTGAGTGACAGCAGCTAAGGAGGGGGTATTCATAGTTATTCCCTCCCCCTGTTAGAATTAGCATAAGCATTATACAATCGACCTACCAGGACCTGTGGTGAGGTCATACCCATCTGACCAAAAGAGGCGGGGCCTCAGCCAACAGAAAAATGTTGCTTTCTGGTATCAGCTTTGTTGGCTGAGCTCTCGCTCCTTCTGGTCACATGGCTATGACCTCCCCACAAGTCTTGCTAGGTCGATTGTATAATACTTATGCTAATTCTAACAGGGGGAGGGGATAAGTATGAATATTCCCTCAGCTATTATCTGCTCCTCAGCTGCTGTCACTCAAGAAGCTGATGATTTTATAAACTTTACTTTATTGAATTTCAAAACCTAAACATCTGAGATAACCACTACAGGTATGTATAGAATCAGCCTGATAGTGCCAGTATAGCACTGGCTATAGGTTATATAGGAAAATCCTGGTGATTGGTTCTCTTTCACCAACTGGGCGTGTACCACCGAACGTCTCTGGGCCGTGCACATCGCCGTGTTTTAATTGGCCAATGTTAGAGACGTTAACAGAGGAGCATAACTTTTTAAATACAGTGTATAACTTTGTAAACAGAAGATTTTGAAAGTAACTAAACTGGATGGAATATGTGTAAGTCTCGGTGACCACATAAAAAAACAAGACCAGGGGCTAAGCATAGTAATGGAGGACACAGATTTTTTTTGGTTTTGTATAATATCTTTATAATTTTTAGTAGAAAGGTTCATTATTTGTCACAATACCCCTCCTCCCCCGCCTGCTGCAGAAGCCCATTTCAGAGATACAGAGGAGATTTCTTCTGGACTCATATTCACCATCAGAATAGTAAGCAGTTTGTCAGTTTGCTGGTGAAAAACTGTTAATAAGTTGAGCAAAAATTGTGCAACATTTCGTCACTTATTGTCACCACCACTCATTTTTTTTTAAAAGTGTTGTAAATTACAGCAGGAATTCACGCCGATCCCTGACTGGCATGTATTTCTTGTGATGGTACTAAGATCTGCGCCTAATTCATTAAGAGGTGCAAATCTGTGTTCTTCACAGCAGTTGTAATAATGCACATTGCAGCTGCTGCAGAACCTCTTCTTAAATAGACAGGTGACACTATATGTTTGACACACATAAAATGACTTTTTGTGCATAGGAGCGCAACTTAGTACAATCAATGGCTTGTGGCATCAGACTGCGATGTTAATGAAATATATTTACAGACAATAGGAATTTTCCACGACATGAAGCGACTTGTCCACATACTGCATATAGAAAAGAGGCCTTAAAGCATCCACCGAGTCAGACTTGTCTTAATGCCGACACCAGTGTGGGAATAGAATAAAAAGTCCAGTAGACCAAGGAGCGATAATCCAATAAGAAGCCAGAGGACGCTGGCGCTGATGTACATCGGTGTCAACCTGTAGAGAGAAGAGACACCAAATCTTAGTAGGCCTGGCTCCAGCTTCATGTTGTGCGCAAGTACAACAAAATGCTCTGATTTTTTACTAAAGCACATTGGTTGTGTTCCTTGAATTTTTTTTCACCAATGTGGTCTGTGGCCAGACATTAACTCCGAAAAAGACAGATAAGAGTACGAACTTACCGGTGTAAGAAAAACAAAACAAAACATGGACTGTCCATCCAAAAATCAGACAGTGATCTAATGCCGCCAGGTAAAATTTATAAAACTGTAAGAACGTGAGGTTCTAAGTTTACCAGACTGTATAAAGCCCACTGCCGTGCCACAGTGGTCCTTAAAAGTGCGGCGCCATGTGATGACCACCACGGAAGCGGGCACACAGAAACAGGGGAAGTGACATGATGCCCCACACCTGCCATGCTGCAAATTAAAGCCCCGGTGGCTCCAGGCCGCCCCGCCCCACAGCACCAACTCCAAGTGAATATATTAAAAAAAAAAAAAAAAAACCCTACCTATGATCTCAGACTGCTAAAAACAAAAAAAGGTGGGACCCCTCTTACAGTCTCCTGCTAATTAACCCTAGCACGCATACCTGGGGCCTCACAGGCCTGCTAGGTTACTTGTTTTCTATTGTAGATTTCTATGGTTGCGCGTTCTAGGGTTAAAACACCTGGACCAAATGAGGAGTGCCGCTCCAAGTAGTAAAAAAAAAAAAAAGCGGAGGCCAGACCATGCAAGAAACATAATAAAATGAGCTGAAAATTTTGTACTGTAAAATGGTATAATTAAAAAAATGATGCACCTCTCACAGGGGTACATCAACAGACAAACAAAAAAGTTACGCTTCTGAAAAATGGCAAAATCAAGCAATTTATTTTTTTTATTTTTTTTTAAACTTCTGAATATCTTTTTTTTACTACCAAAACAACGTATAATTAACAACATTAATGTATATAATGTACAAGATTAACAAAATTATATGTAGGAGGGTGTCCTACAGCTAGAAACTTTTATCTGTATTTTATCTGTTGACTGTATTGTGCTTTTTATGTATTATATGTAAGTGTTCCTGTGGGTTATGTAATAGTCCTGCCAGCTACCACTAGATGGCACTGAACTCTAAGTGCTGGGAGGGAGTTCAGATAGAAGGTACAGTGGCAGGACTGCAAGGGTTAATGAAGGAAGCCCGGACACAGGTTAGGCTAAGTTCACATTTCCGTTGTTTTGTATCAGTCACATGCGTCACTTGACGCATGTGACTGATGCGCTGTACAACGCTGTACAACGGATGACAAAGAACAGAATTCTTTGTCGGACTCCGTTGTGTGTGGGGGCGGAGTTCGGGGGGAGTGGAGCCGAGCGGGGCCGTGGCACTGAGGACATCAGTGCTGCAGGGACTGCAGGACAGGTTAGTGTGTGTGTGTGTGTATACATGCTGAATGCGGGAGGGGGCGGAGCCGAGAGGGGGCAGGGCCAGGCGCTGAGGATGTCAGTGGCAGTGCTGCGGTCTGCATGGCTGGGGACAGGTGAGTGTATGTGTGAGTGAGTGTTGTGGTGAGTGTTGTGTGTTTGTGTGTGTGTGTGTGCACACATGCGGAGTGCGGGAGGGGGCGGAGCCGAGCGGGGCCAGACGAGGGTGTCAGTGGCAGTGCTGGTCTGCATGGCTGGGGACTGGTGTGTGTCTGTGTTTGTACACACATGTGCGGAGTGCGGGAGGGGGCGGGGCCGAGCGGGGAAGTGTCGGCTCCCTGCACACGTAACCAGACTAAATATCGGGTAACAGCAAAGCACCCGATGTTTACTTTGGTTACCCGATATTTACCTTGGTTACGGGCGTACACCGCTTAGCGCCGGCTCCTTGCACCGTAACCAGGGTAAATATCGGGTAACCAACCAAAGCTGGTTACGTGTGCAGGGAGCCAGAGAGCATGCGCAGCGAAATCCGACGGATCACGCTGCTCAAAAAAACGTTACAGGCTGCGTTCCTCCCGCCCGGCGGTCAGTCGTTCCACGACTGATCAGTCGGGCGGAGGGTGCAACGCAGCATCATCAGTCACAATCGGCTGCTCATACAAGTCTATGGGAACAACGGAATCCGCTAAACGGATTCCGTTGTTTACCAGAGCAGCGGATTGTGACTGATACATTTTAGCGGAAAGGTGAACCTAGCCTTAGAGGAATATAGGAGGTAGGACTTCCTGTTTTAGTCAATATGTGTTAGAGATGAAGGGAGAGCAAGTAATAGAGAGAAAGAGTGGTGTGGTGTGGTGTCCTGACGAACGCACAGAAGCATTGGGCAGGAGGAAGACTGAAGTCAGTGACCTACAGAAGGTTGTTACAGAGCGGTGTCCGGGAGATATCTCAGCAGCACCTCCATGGTCAGCAGCCAGACTGAGGTAGTGCGGGAGAAAATCAGTGCCTTATTCAGTCATTGCCAGTTCTGGGGTCCTCGAATGTTAAACTCACGGTAGCCTATCCTTAGGGGAGAAGATACTTTCTAAAAGACCCAGTGTGGAGAATCTGTATACTCCCAAGAGCCGGTGGGACTCTGTATATAGCCAGTATGGGAAGAGTCGTGTTGCACTGTATACCAAAGCCTGTAAAGAACGTGTGCCTCTCCAAAGGATAAGAATGGTGGAGTAAAGTTGAAGTGTTTAACAGCAACCCTGAGTGTGTTTGTGATCACTCTAGACAGAGACTGACAGCCTATGAACCAGCAACCCTCAGGTAACCACACCACACCGGCTCCACCACACCTGTTCATGTAGTGCGTCAGGCAGGTGCATGACTACAAACCCAGACCTTGACCAACGCCCGGACCGACCCTACATATACAAGTTTGGTATCACCAAAAATCGTACTAACTATAGAGATGAGTGGAAGTTCTGGTTCTGCTGGTCCAGCTGAACCTTTTTTTTTTTTTTTTTTTAAACGCTTTTGGATCCAAAATTGACTTGAACTTCATTTGAAGTCACTGATTGGCAGTTTGGGTCTCAACAGATCATTTTGGGGGAGGGTTGTTTGTTTTTTTTTGGGTGTACCTTACATTTGATCACGCTGCTGTTACCCCCAGTGTCAACCATTCAACTGCAAGTGGCTCGCACTGGGCTAAGCACTGAGTGTACCCGAGCACAGTGATGCTAGGGACATGCCTGCACCGGGGCCTGGGGTGACTCGTTACCGGGCCGTGGTTCTGTTTCTAGGATGCCGCGGTGGCAGCAAGGCCCAGTTCCGTGACCCGGCGGTGTCGTTGAAATATGAAGGGGATGATGACAGTTATTCGTGAGCCACCTGTGGTATGCGGCAAGTTAGCTGCCACCGCTGCAGAATGGGGACCTCTGGGACAGATGGTGATGCAGCTCTCCACAGGCAGAGCTGGGCACCAGGGCGGATGGGGGTAGTAGTAGGTGATGGCGGGTGTGCAGGGCTGGAGCGACACAGGGATGCAGTCTCAAGGTTTTTACTCACTGTAGCAGGTTCCAAGGTAACATGACATGTCAGTGACCGCCTTTGGAGTGCTGGGGTTTCACTGTGATGGGCTCCAGCTGATCCCGGAGAGTTCGGAGGTCAAGATCAGTGCACCTTTCTAGTGTTCCTTCCCTGGTCGTCTTCCTGCGCTGACTTCTCTCCTGCCTGTCCCGCGCCTACTCACACAGTGCCCTGAGTCAGTGTCCGCGGGTCCTGTCATGGTGGCTTGAAGCTCTATCCCCTGGCCCTATGTGGTCACCTTCCAGTAGATTCGTGTGCAGAGTTGGCTTTAGTACTAAATGGTCCTCACCCTCTGGTTTTACTAGTGGAGCACGTTGGTTCTTCTCCTCTAGTCTAGGGACCAGTCCACGATCTGCGGCCAAGTCCTTCCACTCCAAGGTTGTATGTGGAATGAGGCCATGGGAGTATGGCGTATTTCCCGTGGTCTCTAGGATCCCTTCTTGCGCCTGGGTCAAGTTGCACCAGCTCCAGACCACAGGTCTTTCCTCCTCCACTTCTCCTTCTAAGGCTGTGTGCGCACGTGTCCGTTTTGAATGCCTTTATGCTGCGTATTGCACTGCAACGTAAAGGCATGCGTCCTGCGTCCTTAGCACAATCTATTAAGATTGTGCATAATCCATCTGCATGTTGCGTTTGAGAGCGCAATGATTTGCATGCAGAAATTTTGATCCAAATCGTTGCGTTCTAAAAAGCAACATGTCATTCTTTTGTGCGTTTTGGATACTTTTCCCACTCTGTCTATGGCAGAGAAAGCATCCAGAACGCATGAATTCTACATTCACAATGCATGCAAAACGCAGCTTTTTGGCTGCGTTTTGAAACGCACATGCAGTGACAAAACACTGCAGAATATTTGTTATCACGGCAGAACGCAGATGTGCGCACATACCCTAACTCCCTAACATCCCAGCTAATTAGACTCCACCCCCAGGGATTCCCTGTTGTTCCCAGCCTGTTGGATTAGGGGAAGGGACTATACATAGCATTAATGGAACTAAGCCCTACGCCTGACCCAGTTGAGAGCTGCTAACTGAGGTGTTGTGTGTGTTTTGTGTGCATAGCGGTGGATGACCTTTTCCGTACCCAGAATGGAATACCACACCTCTGGATGAGGTGCAGTACCTCTGAGGCGACTGAAGCCTCAGGGGCCCCACACTAGCACAAGTGGTGTGTATTCGTAAATCACCCAAACTCTGCCAAGAACACAAAGTTCAGGTTAAAAGTCTGAGTTTGTACCGAACACCGACCCAGACCTTCAGGATTGCTCATCTCTAGTACTGACCTGAAGAATGCTGTTAACAGGTCATTTTTGATGGATAATGAATGGCATAACAGCAAAAAGAATTTTTTTTTTTTTTTTTGCACCATTTCATTGCACACTTGAAATTCTTTTTTTTTTCCCTTTGTTTGTGTTTTCTAATACATTAAATGTTAACCGTAATAATAATCCAGTACGGCCTCAATCGGTGGGGGTCTCAGTATCCAAACCCCTTTCAGTCCACAGGCTACTAAAGTTTCTGCTAAATATGACAAATCAGGCAGGAAGCTAGTTATATAAAGGGAACCTCTCAACTGCAATATAAACCCAGAACCACAAGCGGTTCTGTGTGCATATTTCTAATCCCTGCATCTAGTAGCATAGATAAAGAGATCTTTAGAAAAAGTAATTCTAAAGATTTTTTATGATATGCTAAGGAGGTCAGGGACTAGTCACAAGGCGCGTTAGTACATGCACTCATTACGCGCTCTTAGCATGGTAGCACACACACAACGCTTCAGCTGTGATTGGTTTCAGGTTATTACATATTAGATTTTTACGTCCTATTCTCCGAGTGTATATGTAGCGCCCCTGAACCCATCAGAGCACTACTAGGTACTGCATCCTGTCAAAGATGCAGGACCTACCCCCAGGGACCTGGAAGACCAGTGCAGGTAAACTCAAAACACAAACATCCCCAGTTTCCCTCTCCCAATCATGAGTGACTGACTAGTCCGGGACCCATGGTTGGCCACCCAGGGGTGGAGTCAGTCCAGTGCACTAGACGACAACCAGGTGGGAGGGGACAGAGACGAGAAAGACAGGGAGTCCGGTAGTCTCAGTGGAAGGGGACGGACGTGTCTCCAGACAGGGTCGTGTAGCAGTGATCTAGGTGGCGTAGGAGAGTGGTTGCCAGAGAGGGTACAGCCAGGTACCCCCTGGAACCAGAGCACCGATTGGGCACAGGACCCAAGGTCAGGTGAACGCTTCAGGCTACCTGAGAAATACCTGCACAGTAAGGGGACCTTCATGGACCTCGTTGACCCAAGAATCCGGGGGCACCAGCAGTAAAGATAGAGCTAGGGACCAGAACAGAACACCAACCCTACAGGGTTCACACTGCCCGCCGTACGGATCAGAGACTGCCGACAGACAGTAGGGGACCCCAAGACGCTCCAAGTCACGGGGTTCCACCAACCAGTGAGAGGTGCCGGGGACAGAAGCCACCAGGGTACCACACCGGCACTGGGACTAAAGGAAACCGAGGTGAATACCAGCCATCCTCTGGGTACCAGTTACCACCGGCAGTGAGTAAAAAGAACGAGTTAAACAGCAACCCTTGTGTGGCCTACCCTTCTTTCTGCTCCGGATCCCATCATCTACTCCCTGGAGCCCGGCCCTACTTGCGGAGGGCCTACCATTCAGGCTGCCATCACCATCAGCCCCAGTGGTAAAAGACCGTGCAGCGGCGGTTCCATCACCATAACCGCAACCCGCAAGTGGCATCACGATATAAACTCTTTAATCTTCCCTGCATATAATCCCTTTAAAAAGAGACCCCCAGGGACACGGAACCGGGCATCGGCCGTTACACAACCGTGAAACAGCATTCCCGTACATATACGGCCCAGGACAGAGTACCCCATAGCCCTGGGGCGACACATATACATAGTACGACACGCTGCTTACCTTCCCAGTGCAGATTCTTCATAACCATGGAAATATCTGTAGCGCGTGTATACATAGATTAGACCCCAGAAAGCTGTGATTCCTGGACAATGTGAAACAGAAATAGTCAATATCTTGGTTCTGGAAGATAGAGCAGTGCCCGTGGTATACTGCCCAATTTTACATTCTCGCCAGGTAATATAAATCACCTGGAAATATTAAGAAACTCTAAAAGTATCTTCTTTTTGGCATACAACATTTCATTAGTCACACCTCTCTAATATCGTGGTACCTCTGTTAACTTTCATGGAACTAAGCCCCAAAGTATATGTTTCCCCATACGACCTTCCCTGCCATGCAAAAGATCTATACCTGTATAATTACAGAATACCACTGTTGATAACACTAAAACACACTATACATAGACCAATATTACCAAAATTGCTACTACACAAGACCAAAATAATACACAATGTGCACTATTATTACCACTACATAGTGAATACATAATAGTATAATATGACCATTACCTCTTCAACACAACACACATGACCCTGGAATTGTTGACTCCGGTCTTTCCATACTCCACCCCTCCTTTCCCAATTCTTATCTAAAATGACTGCACAGACACCAATTTTTCTTTGGATAATTTTGGCCATAACAGCCATTTATTAAACAGAAGTATATAACAAATAAAAAACATTGCAGTATGGTAGGGTCCTTGAAGCTACAAACCCTGGTGATTCCTACCAACCGAACCATAAACACCAACTTGCCCCCAGCCGTTACACACACTGGCTCAGGAGCACCAAACGGTAAGGGTTAATCCTATGTTAACCCCAACCACCCCCAGGGACCCCGACATACCCCGTCGGGAATCCCCACAAAATCACCAGGTGACCAGCCATTCTGCCAATGAGGGGATCCATACCCAGATGGATTCCCCGAACCAATTTTTTAACCAACTTCAAGGACCCACCAATAAAAACCGCCACCCAGCCACTACGACCCGTAAACAACCCCGCACCCCACCCCTTGAACATACCAAACATACCCCAAAATATGAGGGAGGGCGGGTGGGACTGTCACTTCTGTCCCCAAGAGCGGGAAATGTGCCGCTCCTCCCCCTGATCATTGTTTTATTTTAAAAAACGGGCTCGCTCTCCCCCTCCCCTCATGACACCTTGACCTCCCCACCAATCAAGTGTCATGAGGGCCTCCGCAAATGCCCTGGGGGGAGGGGGGGGCAATGCTCCGTCCCTTCTTGACCCTGGAATTGTTGACTACGGTCTTTCCATACTCCACCCCTCCTTTCCCAATTCTTATCTAAAATGACTGCACAGACACCAATTTTTCTTTGGATAATTTTGGCCATAGCAGCCATTTATTAAACAGAAATATATAACAAATAAAAACATTGCAGTATGGTAGGGTCCTTGAAGCTACAAACCCTGGTGATTCCTACCAACCGAACCATAAACACCAACTTGCCCCCAGCCGTTACCCACACTGGCTCAGGAGCACCAAACAGTAAGGGTTAATCCTCTGTTAACCCAAACCACCCACAGGGACCCCGACATACCCCGTCGGGAATCCCCACAAAATCACCAGGTCACCAGCCATTCTGCCAATGAGGGGATCCATACCCAGATGGATTCCCCGAACCAATTTTTTAACCAACTTCAAGGACCCACCAATAAAAACCGCCACAACGAGGGCACCTTGATAACCTTCAAGTGCCGGAGACCCCCCGCAACCGCAGCGCCCTCTCGATACCTCCTTGCAGGCCGAGAGCCCATAAATCAATCCCCACCGCATTTAAGTGCACCCCGTCTGCCAACCAGAATTCCTCATCCGTCCTTTCCAACTCAACGTGCCTTATCGCAACTCCCCCATTACGAGTAACAAACTTCGAAATCGCCCTATTCACTTTTGCCCGCGCCTTGTTCAACCTATCGACCGACCGCGCTTTTCGCCAACAACTTCTCGCCACCATCTCGGACCAAACTATAGTTAGCCGTGGAAATGACACCCATAACCGCAATAAATCATGCTTGATGTCTTTTATCAAAATTCGAAAAGGACGCCCCCCCCAGATCATTTCCCCCGACATGTAAGACCAAAACGTCGGGAGGCCTGTCTAAACGGGCATACCTATTCACCTCTTGCAATACCCTGTTCCACCCCAAACCCCTAACCCCCAACCAACGTACAAGAGCCATATCCCTTTCAAAAGCTAGTTGCCTCCCGTTTCTTCTTGCATCCGCTCGCTGGGCTCCCCAGTATACATAAGAATGGCCCAGGATCCAAACCAGATACGGGGGGGGGGGTGTTTCTGTAATACAAAATGTACAAACAAACAACCATTCAGTTTCCTTATTCCCCAACTTGAAAAACACCCAGTCCACCCCCCCCTCGCAGCCGCAGAACCCCCCCGCTCAATTGCCGACAACCGCCTGTGGACGGACATACAACTTAAAACGCTGCGACTTCCACCTACCAATCCGCTTCACAGTCTCTTCTGGCAAACCACACATAGCGGCCTCTGTCGCTGCCCCAATGCGAAAAGAATGTGACGCAAACGACCTCGGATCTAACCCCAAAGACTTCAAACATGCCCTAAAAACACTTACAAATTGTTATCTAGATAAAAAAGACCCGTCCTCATGACACAACAAGGGGCCATTGACCTGCGGGCGAATCCTTCCAAAGTTCCCGAAACACTTGAGCGGGCACATCTCCGATGCCATAACCACACCCAAGCGAACTCGCCTACCCACACCTCTTTGATCTGTCTTCGATCTCCGAATCCAGAATTCGATCCCGCCTTCCACGGCGATAATATCGCCACGACCCAGGCCCTCGGGAGAAGTCTTACTGGGCGATACCAATTCCCCAATCCGCAACACCCCAAAAAACGCCAAGGAAAACGCTAACCGGAACAAACTCACCTCAAACTGCGATATACAAACCCCCCGCAATGCCCTACCCAACTGCTCCAATAAGCTAAAATGATACATGCCGTCTACCATCCAGCGGCTTGCATCGTTTCCAAAATCCCTTCAAAGCCTGAACCACCCAAAAACTCTTAGTCAAATCCTGTAAACTCCGCAACCGAAAACCAAATGCTAATCCCGCCATAAAGCGATTCACCTTCGCAAATGACCATCCTGTAACCGCTGCCTCCCCTAACCTTTCCAACAGTACTCCCAACTGATCTCCCTCAGCAGACCCACAACCCTGCAACCACTGCTCCCAAAGACTCCACGCTGCCTGATACGCCGTCCATGTGGTACCCGACAGGGACGCCCGAATCAGTGGTTCTACTGCCTGAAGACCACGTTCCAAAGCTGTACCAGACACTCCAAGCCGCTGGCCTCTGCCTCTGGCGCGCAAACCCGGAACCGATCCCACTGAAAACGAGAGAGGGAATCGGCTATTAGGTTCTGAACACCTGGCACATGAGCTACCGTAACGTACGCATTGATTTGCAAGCAAACCAGAACCAGCTCCCATAACACCCGAATAACTGGAGGAGATGATGCTGAAAACTTGTTAATGACCAGCACTACCCCCATATTGTCACAATTAAAGCGAATCTTCTTGTTCGCCAACCGTTCCCTCCACAGATGAAGCGCCACCAATATCGGAAAAATTTCCAATAGCGCCACGTTCCTCGTCAAGCCTTCATCAACCACCTATCAGGCCACCGTTCCGCACACCACTGACCCTGAAAGAAATCCCCAAAACCTGAGCTGCCCGCCGCATCAGTAAACGGCTCCAAATCAAAATTGTCCTTTACGTCCTCCATCAGCAGCGAACGACCGTTTTAATGCTCCAAAAACTGTCCCCAAACTGCTAAGTCCGCTCTGTGTTCCGCCGATAAACGAACGTAATGGTGCGGAGCAAGCACCCCCGCCGTGGCACCAGCAAGTCGGCGCGAAAAAATTCGCCCCATTGGCATTACCCGACACGCAAAGTTAAGCTTTCCCAATAAAGACTGAACCTCCCTTAATTGCAACTTCTTCACAGGCCGTGCCCTTGCCACTTCGTCTTTTAGCCCATTGACCTTTTCCTCAGGAAGCCGAACTTCCCAAGCCACGGAATCAATCACAATATCAAGAAAACTTATGCAAGTCGTCGGCCCCGTCGTTTTCTCAGGTGCTAAAGGCACCCCAAAATAAGCCGAAACCCACTCCATTGCCGCTAAAATCCCGGCACACTGCGCCGAGTCAGCCGGACCTACACACAAAAAATCATCCAGGTAATGTACCACTGATGACCAACCCGAAACGTCCCGAACAACCCATTCCAAAAACGAACTAAAAGTCTCGAAAAATGCGCACGAAATCGAACACCCCATGGGCAAACAACGATCTACAAAATAGCCACCCTCCCAACAACAACCCAGCAGCCTAACACAATCCGGATGCACCGGCAATAGCCGAAAAGCTGATTCAATATCAGTCTTAGCCAACAGCGCCCCCCTCCCACATCTCTTTACCCACTTTGTAGCCTCATCGAATGACGTATATACCACTGAGCACAGCTCAGCGGGTATTCCATCATTCACCGACCTGCCTCTTGGATAAGACAAATGGTGAATAAGCCGGAATTTCCCTGGTTCCTTTTTCGGCACCACCCCCAATGGCGACACCACCAAGTCGGGAAAAGGAAGGGCCTGGAACGGGCCCGCCATTCTCCCCAACGCCACCTCCTTCCTTAATTTTTCCGCCACAACCGACGCATGCTGGTATGCAGAAACGAGATTCCTGGTTGGCCCCGGAACCTCAAAAACGGGGGCAGGAATGCTGAAACCCTCCCCAAAACCCAACCACAAAACTTCCGCCTTTTCCTGATCTGGGTACCTATTTAGGTACGGAAGCATCGCGACTAACTTCACTGGCGTCAGACCCTTGGGTATGAGAGCCGCCGGGCTTGGGTTTCCCCTTCCTGAAGCATTTAGACGCTCCGTGGGATGTCCCGTTACAATGGGTGCATAGGTGCTTAAAACGGCACGTGGCCCCAAACTTACACTGCCCGTCGTTGAATTGCCAGCATATACCTGGCTTCTGCGATCCCGCCTGACCCTGCTGACCACTGGTCCCTTGATTTCTCGACTGGCCGGAAGTCCCGGCCCTGCCTTGAAAGGGCTGGCCATACCTAGCCGGTGCCATAACCCGCAACCATAACCCTATATCTTTTTGATCCCATCGTATAGATGGGCGTACGGCCTTCCTCTGACGAAATTGTTCGTCATACCGAAGCCACGTCTGCCCCCCGTACACCCTGTAGGCCTCACCTATCGAATCCATGTAACAAAATAGATGAGAACAATTCTCCAGCGCCTTTTCGCCTATCACACTCGCCAAAATAGCGAAGGCTTGCAACCCATTGGTAAACGTCTGAGGGATCAAGCGCCACCGCCGCTTTTCCTCATCCTCTTTCTTACTATCCTCCTTTTTTCCTTTATCCAAATTAAATTTTGCCAAAGGAAGGAGGGAGAAGATCTCGACATATTCGTCCTTCCAGATCTTTTCCCTCACCTCCTTCTTAAGGTGCGAACCTAAGGGGCCCTCAAAGCATACATAAACCTCCCCACGCGCCCTATCATCTAAATGAATCCTGTCCTCCTCATTCTTTTCCGTCTGGACCGACACCGAAACCGGGGAAGAAATACCCGCAACCACGGACTCACTAACCCCCAGAATGGGCGGATTAACCCACGCCCCCACAGGCACCGGAGGTTCCCTTGGACCCCCAATTCGCTCCAGCAATGAACGCACGCAACCTAACAGCTCTCCCAGCTCCCCACCCCCCGACGCATACCCACCAACACCGAACGGTACCCCTGGACTTAACCCCGTCTGATCTACCCCTCCCCCTTCGTTCCGATCCCAGTTAAGCTGAGGAGACAGACACGACACAGAAGCATACTCACCGGGCTGCACTGGGGAAGAGGCCCCGCCAGCCGGACCGCCTGATTCCTGACGTCCATCCACACGATCCGCAGCTTCTTGGCTCCTCGCACCGGATTCCCCGCTGTTAGCCCTTGCCGCCGCAAGGCCGGAAGACACCGCCGACCCTGTAATATGGGCCTGACGTCCGTCCTGCCAGCCGTCCGCCCCAGAGAGCTGCCTGCGTTCCTCCACACCTTGCCAGTGCAGCTCTCCAGTGCTCCTCCAGGAGGCCCCGTCTTCAATCCGAGCGTCTGCTGCTGTAGGCCCTGCACGCCAGGCCCGGTGCACCACAGATCCCAGCATCCGCGCTCCGCTCCCTCTGCTGGGGCCCGCCCGCTCCTCCATTTTGTCCTGCTTACAGGGCTCAGGGCGCAGGGCAGGCACATCGCCCACACGCCCCGCCGCAGCGCCGACATCTATCGCTGACCGGGCGGTAGCAGACCCCGCCTCCAGCTCCAGCAGAGGCCTGCTGACCGCCGCTGGGCCCAGCCGCACAGTAGAATGCCTCCCAGGCCGGGGCGCACTGGACTTCTTTGCTAGCGGCGCCCGGCCTGGAGGGTCTCTGGAGGGGCTTCTGCAGCGACGCTGGGCCCGGGGAGGCATGTCAGGAGAAAACCGCTGCGGCGGTTTAGACCTACGGGAGCGCCGCTCCTGCAGGGGGGAAGACCCTGCCGCCTCCAGCCTCCCGCCAATGATCCCTGCCACAGTATCCTGCAGCCAGCTAGGGGGATGATCGCCGGCCGCCGCTCTAAGCTGCTCCAGGAGCTGATCCACCGATGCCATAGCAGGTGAAGTAGGGGTACAGGGACTGTCACTTCTGTCCCCAAGAGCGGGAAATGTGCCGCTCCTCCCCCTGATCATTGTTTTATTTTAAAAAACGGGCTCCCTCTCCCCCTCCCCTCATGACACCTTGACCTCCCCACCAATCAAGTGTCATGAGGGCCTCCGCAAATGCCCCGGGGGGAGGGGGGGGCAATGCTCCGTCCCTTCTTTATACAAAAAACACAAAAACCTGAGCTGAAACAATGTTCAGTAAACATGCAACATTAAGCATGTGAATTGCAGCCTTAAGACTAGAAAAAAACAAAGAGAAAAATTGTATGAAAAATACCCTGACTATAAATAAATAAATTGTTTCAGCTCAGGTTTTTGTGTTTTTTGTATGTTATCTTGCTTTATTGCAAGTTGGGGGCGCAGCCCTCCTAATACTGAGACTAAACAACTGATTGCGTCTCACTTTGCTGTGTATTTTGTCTGGGACACAGAAGACCACTTGCCACCATCCATATTGGAGTTTTGACATGACAGAAGTCAGGTATTGATAATGTTTTTAACTTCAGTAGGTTAGGGACTGTCTCAGATGGGTACACCGTGACGAGGTGAGACAGCTTTTTACCTTTTTGCAAAAATGTATACACTAAGTACCCTGTTATTAAGCACCTGCAATTTATTTATTTATAGTCAGGGTATTTTTCATACAATTTTTCTCTGTTTTTTTCTACACATTATACAAAATCTAATTATACCGCCATACACCTACCCCTGCATAATGATTGAAATGCAGTTACTAAACTAAAAAAAAAGAAAAATTGGTATTAAAAAGACTGATATTACCACCATTTGGTGACCATATAGTGGTAGATACCGGTCCTGCCAAATATTACCAAGATTACAGTACAGATATATACAGTATTGTTACTTACAGCTAATGTTCTTTCTGAAGGAGTCGTTCACTTTTCTCATCTTTTTCATCTGGTCCAACATCACAACGTCTTACAGCCTGGACTCATCTGCAGACATTACAACACAGACACATCGAACTTCTCCCATTTCCAGCCCCGTCCCCATCTGTTCCCGAAATGCACAAGCTCCCCATCTTGCCTGCTCTTCTGCCGTGGAACAGTAACTCCATTACTTAAAAAATTATGTCATTACTATGATTACCACTGCACCAATTAATGCTACAAAGACAGCGGGGGGCCCCTTAAAATAATCGTGTCCAATAGAAAGTAGGCAAAGCCCCACTGTGCTACCTAGCTAGTAATAATGCCCGATATGCTCCATTGAAAGTTATAATATCCCAAGTGCCCCTTTGAAGGAACAAATACCATTGAGTATCTCCGCTTTAAGTAACAATGCCCCCACCCCATCCAAAAAAAAAAAAATCCAAACAAAAAAAGGACTAATTCCCCCTGAAAGACCCAAGGCAAAACTAATATTGCACCAATTTAAGACAAATAATGAATTGAGTGCCCCTACAGGCCCCCTATATACTGTATGATGGTCGCCATAGTTCTCTATACACTGTATAATGGTCCCTACAGCTCTCTATATACAGTATGTACAGTTCCCAATACACTGTGTGATGGTCCCTACAGATCCCGATAACTGTATAATGGTCCCTACAGTTCTCTGTATTATTATAGTATCATTTATTCTATGGTGCCTTACATGTGAGAAGTGGTATATATAAAAACAAGTACAATACTCATGAACAATACAAGGCACAGACTGGTATAGGAGGAGAGAGGACCCTGCCCACGAGAGTTCACAGTCTACAAGGGACTAGTGAGGATACAGAAGGTGAAGGTAGAATTGGTCCTGCAGTTTTATAGTGCAATAAGGGTTTCTGCAGTTTTAAGGCTTGTTCGGCAGAGGTGGGTCTTCAGGTTAATTCTAAAGGTTTCCACGGTAGACGAGACTCTGCTATGTTGGGGTAGAGCGTTCCAGAGTATAGAGGAGGCATGGGAGAAATCTTGTATGTGATTGTTGGAAGAGGAGATGAGAGGGGAGTAGAGAAGGAGATCTTTTAAGGATTGGAGGTTGTGTGCAGGTAAGTACTGGGAGACTAGGTCACAGATGTATTGAGGAGAAAGGTTGAGGATGGCTTTGTAGGTCCTAGTTAGGGTTTTGAACTGGAGTCTTTGGGCAATAGGATGCCAGTGAAGGGATTGGCAGAGAGGACAGGCTGGGGAATAAAGAGGGGACAGGCTGGGGAATAAAGAAGGGACAGATGGATTAGTTGGGAAACAGTTTAGGATAGATTGGAGGTGTGAGAGTGCTAAAAGAAAGGCAACAGAGCAGGTGGTTGCAGTAGTCAAGGCAGGAGATAAGGGCATGCACTAGTGTTTTTGCAGATTCTTGGTTAAGTATTGTACAGATATGGGAGATATTTTGAGTTGGTGTTGGCAGAAGGTGCAAAGGGCTTGGATATGTGGCTTGAATAGGAAAGCAAAGTCAAAGATTACCCCGAGGCATCGCGCTTGCGGAACTGGGGAGAGTGAGTAGTCATTGATTTTGATGGATAGGTCTGTTGGGGAAGTTGAACGAGATGGGTGAAAAATGATGAATTCTCTTTTGTCCATGTTAAGTTTTAGAAATCGAGCAGATGAAAAGGATGAAATAGTGGACCGACATTGTGGAATTCTGGTTGGTAAGGAGGGGATATCAGGATCAGAGAAAGAGATCTGTGTGTCGTTAGCATGGAGATGATATTGAAAGCCGTAGGACTCTGAGCTCTCCCAGGCTGAAGGTGTAGATGGAGAAGAGCAGGGGTCCAACAACTGAACCTTGAGGGACACTGACAGATAAGAGGCGAGATGAGGCGGTGGTGTGTGAGTGAGAGACACTGAATGTACGGTCTGTTAGGCATACCTCCCAACCGTCTCGGATACAGCGGGACTTTCACGCTTTACATTGTTTGTCCCGTTGCCACGGGCGGGACGGCCGTCTCCCGGGCTCCGCCCACCCACTCTCTCCCCGCCTCACTGCTTTTCCCTCCTACCATCCTAGTAGACGTGGCATAACAGAGAGGAGCGCTGTGCTGCTGCTGGTATGTAAACTGAATCTCCCCAGCGCTGATTTCCCTCCCTCCCCCCCCCACCCCCGGCCGGAGCCTCTCTGTGCGGTCGGCCGGCCGCCTGTCTCTGCGGGCGGACTGCCGCCTCTCTGTGCGGTCGGACGGCCGCCTGTCTGTGCGTGCGGCCGGCCGCTTCTCTGTGCGTGCGGCCGGCCGCCTGTCTGTGCGGGCGGCCGGCCGCCTGTCTGTGCGGGCGGCCGGCCGCCTGTCTGTGCGTGCGGCCGGCCGCTTCTCTGTGCGTGCGGCCGGCCGCCTGTCTGTGCGGGCGGCCGGCCGCTTCTCTGTGCGTGCGGCCGGCCGCCTGTCTGTGCGGGCGCCCCCCGCCGCCTGTCTGTGCGGGCGCCCCCCGCCGCCTGTCTGTGCGGGCGCCCCCCGCCGCCTGTCTGTGCGGGCGCCCCCCGCCGCCTGTCTGTGCGGGCGCCCCCCGCCGCCTGTCTGTGCGGGCGCCCCCCGCCGCCTGTCTGTGCGGGCGCCCCCCGCCGCCTGTCTGTGCGGGCGCCCCCCGCCACCTGTCTGTGCGGGCGCCCCCCGCCGCCTGTCTGTGCGGGCGCCCCCCGCCGCCTGTCTGTGCGGCCGCCGCCTGTCTGTGCGGCCGCCGCCTGTCTGTGCGGGCGCCCCCCGCCGCCTGTCTGTGCGGGCGCCCCCCGCCGCCTGTCTGTGCGGGCGGGCGGCCGCCTCACTGTGCGGGCGACCGGCCGCCTCACTGTGGCTGCCTGCGTGTCCATGCTGGAGGCCCGCCGGCTGCCTGCGTGTCCATGCTGGAGGCCCGCCGGCTGCCTGCGTGTCCATGCTGGAGGCCCGCCGGCTGCCTGCGTGTCCATGCTGGAGGCCCGCCGGCTGCCTGCGTGTCCATGCTGAATGGGTGTGGATGGGGAGTGGATATGGGCGTGACTGTGAAATGGGTGTGGTTAGGGGGCGTGGCCTAAAAATTTGCGCCGCAAACTTTGTCCCTCTTTTCCTTGTTTAAAAGTTGGAAGGTATGCTGTTAGGTATGAAGTCAATCAAGATAGGGCAGAGTCTGTGATACCAAGAGATGAAACAATCTGTAATAGGAGGGAATGGTCCACTGTGCCAAAGGCAAAGAACAGGTGCAGGAGGAAGAGGACAGATCAGTGTTGCTTGGCTTTGGTGGTTAGTAGCTCATTCATTACTTTAGTTATGGCAGTTTCAGTTGAATCAGGAGGTTGGAAGCCAGATTGTAACCGGTCAAAGAGGGAACAGGAAGAGAGGTGGAAGGACAGTTCAACATGGGCATGCTGTTCCAGTAGTTTTGAGGCATAGGGGAGAAGTGATATGGGGCAATAGCTATACACAGAGGAAGGGTCAAGGGGAGGGCCTTTTAAGGATGTGTGAGATTGAGGCATGTTTAAAACATGAGAAGACACCTGTTAGTGATAGGCTGAAGTAATGGGTTAGGGTTGGGATGAAGACTGGGGTGAGGTTTGGGATGAAGTGGGATGGGATTGGGTCAAGTGCACAGGTGGTGAGATGTGATCTGGATAGTAGAGAAGATAGTTTATCTCCTGTAATGGCAGAGAAGCTGGTTTTGGAGGAAGACGATTGAGTGGTTATGAGGTGGGGCTGTGGGGACTGTAAGCCAAAATTTTCACCGCAGCCTCCTTCTCCTCTTCTATGGCAAGCCTGCAGAAGAAGCGCAATGCAATGACGTCATCGTGCTACCTGCTTAGGAACACGGACGTCTCGTAAGCCGCAGGGTAGTGATAGAGCCCAGAGCTTTTGTTTCATGCTCTACCACAGGATTGAAATGCTTCGGCTACATGATATGACGCAAACACAGTTCAATGCAGCGGACGCAGGTGATCCGGAGCTCCGTTCAAGAAGTTCGGGTCTGGAGCCCCAGATCTTTAAGTGAGGTCCTGCAGCAGAGATCATTATTATTTGCATCTCGTATGTTAGTCTTTTGTACAGCTGCCCTGTACAAAAGATAACTCTGGATCTAGGTTTTCTGGCACCCAGGGCAAAAATTCAGACAAGAGTACTATTGAATTCAGGAAGCCGGTGATTTACATCTTCTCTGAACTGGCTGTCACAGAATTGCCGAATCTCTTTCCATTGGGCGTAAAAATGCACTGCCTGGGAGACACTTCAGACCACCGAATCAGAGGCCCGATGGCGCCCACTGCTGGCCGTGCCAGGAGCAAATGCTTTTCCTCCCCCCAATTCCTAGATGCTAACAGTCCTCATAATGATATACAGAAAATAAAATGTTATAAAATATACAATAAGTGGGAAAAGAAACCACTGACATTTGATAATTATTACATTTAACCCTTTCACAAACCTAAACTTCTAGTCTTTACTCAAGCCCCTGGAATCCTAGAGTTTAGATGACCCTCGTGCCCTCGGACACACATGCAGCTGAAGTAGGCGCTGGGGTCGACGGCACCCTCCACCCCCAAACCCAGTCATGAGCTTTGCAACCACGATCATAATGCCCCTGCACGCGGACTACATAAAATGATTTGCCATGCTTGATTTGGTTTGCGGGCTTTGAGTTTTACACCCCTGTTTAATAAGTAATAAATATACGGTGTCAGCAATTAATACATATCATATCCCTTAATGACCACCAGATGGCGACTAAACTCAGAAATTTCGTCTTTCGATTTCTACACTGATCAAATGTAAAAAAAAAAATGTATATATCGCCATCTCTACACCTTGTCTATTCAGAGTAGGGTACAATGTTTATATCTGGGTGTAGGTTGGGCCACACAATCAAACTTTGAAAAATAAGAGGGATACCACAGTTTGCGTACAATGTTGCTGAAATCTTTAGTTTATATTATTTTACAATACTCAGTACCTATTTTAACGTTGTTAATCACTGGGCTGCTGGTTGAGCTATCAACAGTATTGGTTTTAATTTAATAAGTCCGGCTGGTTTATTTCAGATCATTAGTCCGCTGTCCAGGAGAACATATAAAGCAAGCCTAAGGCTATGTTCACACACTGCGTTTTTTACCTGCGTTTTTGGTCCGTTTTTGCTGCAGAAATTTCTTGAGAAATTCTTGTAACCTTTCTGCAGACATTCCCCAGCAAAACCTATGGCAAAAAAAATTAGCTGTGCGCACACTGCGTTTTTTTCCTAAGAAAATTCTTTCAGTAGATTTTCTTAAGAAAAAGAATGAGCATGTCACTTCTTTTCTGCAGCTAACTGCGTTATTTGCCATAGATAATTGGCACAATAACGCAGGGAGCAACCAGCGGTAAAAACGCACAAAAAACGCACCGAAAACGCACCAAAAACGCACCAAAAACGCAGGTGCACTAATCCTTCACTCAAGAAATTTCTTAAGAAAAATAATTTTTCTAGTGTGAACATAGCCTTACTCTGGCATAAAGGAACAGAACAGAAAATAACAAGTTTGCCCACTGGGATAAGATCCGCTGCTATACAGAGATCTCACATTGGAGGTGTAGCAACCTCCACACACAGACCATGTATGAGACAAACATTCTCCATTTTAACACATGTACCATGCCCATGGGTGGGGGCGTGTGAGCAGCCTGCGCCGCCCATCTCTCCGGCTGCTCATAAAACCTGGCCCTGACATGCCCTAAGAACTCTCTTTGTACTAAGTGTACTAGAGCTTACATCACAGAGGATAGCCACCTCTGTGATATATACCTTCCAATAACTACATGTCCGGCAGCCATCTTACACTGTTTCCCCACAGTAAAATTACACTTCTATTTACCTCTGATGCCGTTCCAGCGGTGTCAATACTTGCTCTCCCAGGGATCACATGCATTATTTCATATCATGCAATCCCTTTGGACAATCAGCTCTGGTGTCACTCTCCCCGCCTTTGGTCATAATTGATTTACAGAGGAGGTGAGAGCAGCTGTAGATCTCGCTTCCTCCAGATGTCTGTTATTGTTATTATTTTCCTCTGGGGCAATATAGAAAAGGGGTTGTCTAATTACTGAACAACCCCTTCAAGTCAGTACCCTAACCTTGCCCAGAGCTTTATATGTGCTCTCACATTACTCTTCCCATACATTATGGAATCCCTTTTCATGGCATACACAGTGTGCACCATACACCGTATGATGCCCCCATGATACCCACCACACACAGTACACCACCACCATGGTGCCCCTACATAGTATGATAACCTCCACAATCCCTCACAGAGTATAATGGCTCTCACAGCCCCCACTTACAGTATTATGCACCCACAGCTCCTTCACCCAGTCAGATGACCCACAGCTGTCACAGACAGTTTGATGCCCCCCTCAAACAGTACGTTGTCCCCACCGCACCCTCACTTAGTATGATGTCCTTACAGCCCCCTCAAACAGTACTATGCCCACACATTTTCCTTACACAGTACAATGCCCACACAGCCCCCTGACACAGTACAATGTCCACACAGCCCCTCACACGGTATGATGCTGCTTCAGACCCTCACACAATATCATGCCTCCACATTGGCCTAACACGGTATGATGCTGCCCCCACACACACATTATGATGTGTGCACACATCTTTCTACTCCATTGGCACACACACATCTCTGCTACATGCACACACCCCTTGCCCGTGGGCCCTGATCCTTGTCTCCGCTTCCTAGTCCTGTGACCTTTGGGCACTGGCAGGACTTTCAGCTTCTAGGCTGAACGGCGAACTAGATTTCCAATGCATCCATCAGGACATACACTCGGCCTCCTGAGAGTGGGAATGCGCCCCAATTTTGGGACCATCATTCTGGATCTTGGGAAGTTGGGCGGTATGGATTGGGCCTCCAGAATCCATCCCATTAATGGTCCCCAGTTCATATCATGAGTTATTTTTTTTTTTTTTCTGGATTTGCCCAAATTAATTTCTCCGTATGGATCCAAAGACTTATGGAGGTACAGCGGAGCCCACATACACTTCATTGTGAGCCTTATTATAGTTCTATGCAACATTGAGCCCTAATGTGTCATTGTGCATATGTAGCATAATCTGTAGTAAAAATCAAAGCTATTATTAGTTATGTATGGAATTTGCCTTACCCTGGTGGAAAAATATTCCAGCTACCCACAACGTAGAGAGGAACAGCGGGAAGTATTCAGTGCAGTTTAGTCTACAGAGAAAGGGAAGAAACCATTAGAAAACACAGTCATATTATGCTTCTAATCTGAATCCACAGCACCGCAGATGACAATCCTTTACCTTCTCATACTGAGGCTACAGAGCACGGTGCGTCACTGTCATGCTAGATCCACAAAGGCTAAGAAGAGTCTTACAAGGAAGTTTACATGGAAGCCAATGTGGCTACCAACTGATTAAAAAATATGCTGAAAGAAAAAAATGTAAGTGGGTTGATATTTTTGAGGTTTCGTTTTTACAGCGTATATTTTGTGTTAGTCTATAGGGGACAAAACTTGCCCCCCCCACAAAGTTCACGCTTTGAAGCGATCAGCACCTGCAAGTGAGCAGTGAGTGCCCATCAGGAGCTACTTATGGCAGTGAGTGCCCATCGGGAGCTACTTATGGTAGTGAGTGCCCATCGGGAGCTACTTATGGCAGTGAGTATCCATCGGGAGCTACTTAAGGCAGTGAGTATCCATCGGGAGCTACTTATGCAGAGCACAAAAGGTGAGAGGAGTTTGTCATTGGCTGCTGCACTCTGCATAAGCAGCAACCAAAATGAGCTCAGTGTAATGAAGTCAGCTTTGTTACTTAGCTCATTGCCCATGCATAATGCAGTAGCCAGTGACAAACTCATCTTCACTACTGTACTCTGCATGAGCAGCAATGGATATGACAGATAAATAGCACTTAATGAATGAAAACTGTATCTGTCTGCAGGTTTTTGCTATGTAATCTAAAGACAGCATGCTGTAGGGGTTAACACAGAGATTTCAGCTATGGCTCTCTTATCACACTGTGGGTTTACCTGCAATGTTTGTTTTAGCTTCAGAAGATTGTCATTGCCAGACTAGGTCAACTAGTCTGACATGCCCCCTGCTGTGATTAGCAGCTCACTGTCTATAGACGTATGTACAGATCCTGGTGTGGGTGTGAATTGCCAAATCTAAAAACTCTGTGTCAGAACGGCTGCACCCAGTAACCTAAGTGGTCCACTGTTGGATTCAGGGTCTCTTTGCTGACACCATGCTGCTCTGCGATAAAATTGCAAAAACCTGCTGACAGATCCCCTTTAAGGCTAGTGTTAGGGTAATAAAATTGTATGGTAAAAGAATGCAACAAAAGGAAAAGCAAAAAATAAATAACCGATAACTTTTGTTTTAAAAATGTTTGCAAATATCAGGAAAAAAAAAACAAGAAGGTCAAAGCACAGACTATTACATCAGAATTTTCTCCATATTACAATACTTGTGCTAATAGATAAGAGGTTCATTACTGGACTGGTGGAAGGAGCTCCGGGAGCACTAACAGATCAAGATAAAGGGGCACAAAATACGTTCCCTGCCCTAAGATCTGACAAGCCACACTATGCCACAGCGAAATAACACCATGGTAATGTGGTTTTGCGGGCCATTATGATTATGGCAATGCAACACTTCTATAGTTTTGTTTTTAGTGGTTAAAATAATTCTGAATTTTAAATTGGTTGTTGCCATTTTCTGAGACCTATACCTTTTTTGCATTTTTCAGTCAATAGAGCTGTATGAGGACGTGCTTTTGAATAGGGAGGTGTTGTTTTTATTGGTATCATTTTGGAGGGTACATATAATATTCTGACCATTTATTTAATATTTTTAGGGGTATAAAAGATGACTGAAAAATGCCAATTCTGCATTTACCACACAGGGTAATTCAGTGTAAAATTTCGTGGATCAAACTTCTCAAGATACACCAATACCAAACATACAGTGTGTCCATCCATATCCTGTCCACCGCCATTACCTTGAGAACGGTGGCAGCTATAGGCATAGAAGTGGTGTCTAGGTATAGTAAAGTAGCCATGCGCTATGCAATGAAACCACCTATAGCGCCACTTGGTGGAAAACAACGGAGTTAACATTTTTATCTCAAAAATGGAACGAGAAAGAGAAAAAAAAGTGAATTATAAAGTTGTAGGGCATCATTAATTCAATACGAATCGACACCTTGCATACAGAAATGCTATGATTAGAACGTGTAAAACTCACAAGGCTGCGGACTTGAAGCGATACCTCATGGAGACCTTCCTACAAGTCATTGGGTATGGTGGCTGCGTGTCGATTCATATTGATGAATGCTAACTCCGTTGTTTTCCACCAGGTGGCGCTATAGGTGGTTTCATTGTGGAGCGCATGGCTACTTTACTATACCTAGACACCACTTCTATGCCTATAGCTGCCGCCGTTCTCAAGTTAATGGCGGTGGACGGGATATGGGTGGACACACTGTATATCATTTTTGTTTTTATTTTTGGATTAACCCATCACAACCCTTGATAGCAATTATTTAAATTGTGCTGTCAGAATCAGAGTTATCTGGGTGCTGTTGTTAGGCAGGTTCCAGCTGTCATGGCTGGGAATAGAAGCTATACACGCCGTATAGGACAACACAAAGGGAAGGGGAAAGAAATGCCCTATTGCTAGGGAAAGGGGGGAAAGTGGTGACCCCTGATAACAACCTGCAGCTCACCCTCGCTGCCGTCACCAGCCCTATACAGGTTCCGCATCTGTCGCTGAGCAGTAATACCTCACCCTAGGCAAACCCTGATCTCAAGTAAGAATGGAAGGTATGAGCTTTTCGTCAACACCACTATAATTATAGGAAGACACAAGGGAACAATACAGGATAAATACAACAACTATCACCAGAGCCCTGGTAGATAGTAAAAGACAACACTTATCTGAGCTGCAGCAATCACAAAAGTCTGGAACAACAGAAGACGACGTTTCCAGAGCCCAGCAAGGATCAATCTATAAAACGCACCCAAATCCCCCCAGGGTGAGGTTTATAAAGGAAGTCAGAGGCTGGCAACTGAGAAGAAAAACTGACAGTTGCCCAGGGCCCTAGAGTCCTTTGCTGCAGAAACAGGGAATCGTCAGATAACAACATGTGCTGCCAATCTCTGGGATTTTCTAACACTCACTCTCACTGCCACTATATTTTCAGCTGGTCGTGACACATACAGTACGTGACACCAGCTGAAGAACAACACAGCCGCCATCCTCAGTTTATGGAACCGGCTCAGCTCCTGCGCCCTTTAAATAAACTCGCACCCAACATAGGCAGCACTGCTATGTCCCATGTCAGGAAGAGCTTAAACAATGACAGGAGGAGCAGTTTCACTAAAAAAAGAAAGAAATTTTGCCTACATAATGGAACTCTATGCATTATAGAAGGGTAGGTTTCTTTACAGTAAGATCAGTGAGACTATTTGCTGACATAAAAACATTGTACTTTACAGTATCCAAACACTTCTGTTAGAGTTAACCATTATTTTGTATAACTAATAGCATTCTGACCTATTTTTAGGAAATCAGTTATAAAACATAGAATTTGTCTCCATTTACTTGATGTTTCTCCACGAGTTCAATGTCACGTTGGGGCAAGGGAACGCCCAGTGATCAGCACAACACAGAAAAAATTAGCGAAGATGTTAAGGAACGCCAAGGCATTAGGGAGAGGGGTCACCAACTCATGCTCACCTGTGGCTGATCCCTGCGTTACCTATCGTCCCCAGACGGTCCTTCCCCCGTGTGCCATCACAAGCCTAATCCCTTGCGGACCAAGAACTTACCCTGATTATGGTGTTGGCCAGTAAGACACTAGTCCTACTACTACAATAAAACAACATACGAAAGGTAAGAGAAACGTCTGGGGAAAGACAACAAAAAGAACTCCTGGGTTTCTTCAGCAGGAAACTTTGCAGCTGCAACTGAAACAACACCACAGCTACTCAGAGACGAGCTCCTTCCACGTGGTCAGTATAGAGAGCATCTATAACCATTATGGAGTAAAGCCAGGAGTGGGTATATATAATGGAAGGGTGTGATGACAAAATGCTGCAGCTGTGATTAAGGATAATAGTAATCTCAGTCAGCAGGGAAAAGGTCCTTAACCCCTTCAGCATCAAAGGAAAGAAAATCCACTCCAAAACTAGGTGGATCCTGCAGACGCGACAAACTTGTGACATTCTTGTGATGGTTGTCAATGATCAAGAATAGCAATATCTAATTATTAGTAGTTTTGGTCAGCAACAGGAACCTTCACTTCCTCGTTATATATTTTTGTATTTCCTTTCACGGTTTTATACTAGAAGTTAGAGGAATTGGAAGAAAGAAGTTTTCCAGGTTTATAAAAAGAAAAATCTAGCAAGTTGGACAAACACAATCTGTTGGCGACACTTTTTTGGGATGTGAAAGAATAGAATCCCTTTTGTTCCTATAATGTCCATCTTGTATTATAACTATTGATGTCATATGGTTCAGTGAACACTGATGGGCGGGGAGTTGCACATTTCTGTTCACACACCTACTCCCCTTATTGGTGTATAGTTCAGAGGGAAATTATCCTTTGTCTGTGATCCTAATTAATCTGGTCACATGTACTAATAAAGGAGAATTTGTTGAGTACACCATACTAATTGTACATGCTGTATTGATTTCCCAAGCGCTCGTAAAACAAATCTTATTAATTTGGAGTTCAAGAGTCATAGCAGGAGTATATTTCGCTTACAGGGACTTGAAGTGGGTTTTGTCTACGTTCTTTACTAGCACCTTGATCTGATCATTTCAGCCTCAGTCTCATATTCCAATGATGTTATACTTTACAGCTTCAAATTTCTTGTATGAAGTACAGTACAGGCCAAAAGTTTGGAAACACCTTCTCATTCAAAGAGTTTTCTTTATTTTCAGGACTCTGAAAATTGTAGATTCACATTGAAGGCATCAAAACTATGAATTAAAACATGTGGAATGAAATACTTAAAGTGTGAAACAACTGATAATATGTCTTATATTCTAGGTTCTTCAAAGTAGCCACCTTTTGCTTTGATTACTGCTTTGCACACTCTTAGCATTCTCTTGATGAGCTTCAAGAGGTAGTCACCGGAAATGGTCTTCCAACAGTCTTGAAGGAGTTCCCAGAGATGCTTAACACTTGTTGGCCCTTTTGCCTTCCCTCTGCGGTCCAGCTCACCCCCAAACCATCTCGATTGGGTTCAGGTCTGGTGACTGTGGAGATCAGGTCATCTGGCGTAGCACCCCTTCACTCTCCTTCTTAGTCAAATAGCCCTTACACAGCCTGGAGGTGATTTTGGGGTCATTGTCCTGTTGAAAAATAAATGATGGTCCAACTAAACGCAAACC
Organism: Anomaloglossus baeobatrachus; assembly: GCF_048569485.1. NCBI lineage: Eukaryota > Metazoa > Chordata > Amphibia > Anura > Aromobatidae > Anomaloglossus > Anomaloglossus baeobatrachus. The sequence goes on from NC_134356.1 coordinate 62,166,209, forward strand.
GGATGGAATAGCACGCCGCTGCAAGATGCTGTGGTAGCCATGCTGGTTCAGTATGCCTTCAATTTTGAATAAATCCACAACAGTGTCACCAGCAAAGCACCCGCACACCATCACACCTCCTCCTCCTCCATGCTTCACAGTGGGAACCAGCCATGTAGAGTCCATCCGTTCACCTTTTCTACAAAGACACGGTGGTTGGATCCAAAGATCTCAAATTTTGACTCATCAGACCAAAGCACAGATTTCCACTGGTCTAATGTCCATTCCTTGTGTTCTTTATCCCAAACAAGTCTCTTCTGCTTGTTGCCTGTCCTTAGCAGTGGTTTCCTAGCAGCTATTTTACCATGAAGGCCTGCGCACAAAGTCTCCTCTTAACAGTTGTTCTAGAGATGAGAAGGTGTGTCCAAACCTTTGGTCTGTACGGTATGTAATAAATGCTAAAAACTTACTGTGCACGGAAGATTCTATCAAAAGTTGGATGACCGGTTGTGTTTGGAGGAGAGATCTTGTATTTTCTGCGTGCCCATATGACTTGCATGGAGAAATATGCTGTTTTAGAAAAATAAAACAGGTTTTTTTTTGTAAATTTAACTTTTTTTCAAAAAATCACTTACATATGATTGGACGTTCCTGTGCATTTTAAGGGCGGAATCACCCAAAAATTGAGACAAATCTGCGAAATGTGAACTTGACCTAAATATCTGCACTCTCCTAACCATCAGCTGTAAACTGAGGGGAAACCTAGCAACAAGTGTTTAATTTACTTCAACGCCACAAAAGTTTCCTATTGATTGTAAAGAGAATGGTGTAGGGCTACTTTCACATTTGCGTTGGACGGTTTCCGTAGCATTGCGTTGTGTGACGGATGCAATGGATGTGTTGCATATAGTGGCACAACGGATGCAACGGATGCTGCAAAACAACACAATCCGTTTTGTTTGGGTTTTTACAGTTTTACCGTCTGCAGACTATTGTGAACGATCAGCTGATCGCTAACAGTAGTCGGCCGCCGGGTGATCAGCCGATCACTCACAGTAGCCGGCCACCGGGTGATCAGCTGATCGTTCGGTCGCCGACAATGTGTGCAGGGGGCCGAGTGCGAAGTGGGTGGAGCCGAGCGGGGCCATGGCTGAGGACGTCAGTGCCGTGGGGACTGCATCGCTGGGGGACAAGTGAGAGTGTGTGTGTGTGTGTGTGTGTGTGTGTATACACATTCGGAGTGCAGGAGGGGGCGGAGCTGAGCGGGGAAGTGTCGGGCTCCTGGCACACGTAACTAGGGTTCCTTGGTTACCCGATGTGTACCCTGGTTACGGGTGCAGGGAGCCAGAGAGAGCATGCGCAGTGAAAATCCAAAGGATTCCGCTGCTCAAAAAAACTTTACATGCTGCGTTCCTTCCGCCCGACGCAGCGTCAAAATAACAATGCTGCATCGTCCGGCGGATGCAACGCTGACTCTTGCGTTACAGTGCCTCATCCATACAAGTCTATGGAGAATAGCGCAGTGCGTTAACGGACTGCGTTATTCTCCATAGTGACGGACTCCGCTGAACGCAAGTGTGAAAGTACCCTAAGGCTTAATAAATAGGAAACTTTAATATAATACCAGTTTAAAGGGAACCGGTCACGTGAAAAACGCTATTAACCTGGGGTTAATCTGTGTAATAATTGCATTTGAAACCTGCCTGGCGCCTGCACATCAAATCCCGCTGCCGGGAGGAAATTACTCCTCCCAGCAGCGTTTGGGTTTCAGTCACAGAGGCGGTGACGCGGGATCAGTCACCGCTATGGATATCATGATTGTAGCCAGTGTATCCAGCTCCAATCTCTATAGTCCATTCATGGGCACCAGAACCTGGCAGCAGCAACAGATCCTCGCCCTTCCACGTCACAGCACCAACTCTCTCACTAAATATGGGGCTTATTGATTTACCTCTCCTGGGATCAGAAGTGCTCACACCCACCCCCCTAAACATTTTTTTCATGTTGCTCAAAGTATGCAGAAGGTTCCAGAAGCCCAGTCTGAATACTTGGTCATTGGGGAAGCCTGTGCAGAGATGAACAAGGACACACAGCCCCTCATGAGATGCAGGACAATGAGTCCTACTGTAGACGTCATTATATTAGAGTCGATGGAGACAGGCTGGGGTTGACACCCTGTTAGGCCTCCGCCACACATCCGTGAAAACCACGTCCATGTAAAACGGGCCGTTTTTCGGGCCGTTTTTCGGTGGCCGCGGGTAACCTCAGTGACAGCAGCTGATCGCGCTACTCATCTCATTAGCTGTATGGAGGTGACCGGAGCGGCGGTGTATTCTGCTGCTCCTGTGACCTCCATGCAGCAGAGCTGGAAGCGACGCTGGAGGTCCGTGGATTACGCCGGACATGGAGGGTTTGTCGGGGTTAATAAATTGGTAATGAGGGAATTTGTTTGTGTTTTTTATTTCTAATAAAGGATTTTTCGGGTGTGTGTGTTTTTTTACTGTCACTTACAGATTAATCATGGAAGGAATCTCGGGGAGACGCCTGACATGATTAATCTAGGACTTATTGGCAGCGATGGGCTGCCAATAACTCCTTATTACCCCGATTTGCCAACGCACCAGGGTAAATCGGGACGAGCCGGGTACAGCCCCAGAACTGTCGCATATAATGTATGCGGCAATTCTGGGCGGCTGCTGACTGATATTGTTAGGGTGGGGGGCTCCCCATAACGTGGAGCTCCCCATCCTGAGAATACCAGCCTTCAGCCGTATGGCTTTATCTGGCTGGTATTAAAATGGGGGGGGACCGCACGCCGTTTTTTTTAATTATTTATTTATTTATTTCACTGCACAGTATAGACACGCCCACCGGCTGCTGTGATTGGGTGCAGTGAGACAGCTGTCACTCAGCGTGGTGGGCGTGTGTGACTGCAACCAATCACAGGCGCCGGTGGGCGGGGAAAGCAGGGAATACGAGATTGATTAATGGGCGGCCGGCTTTTTCAAAATAGTAAAAGCCGCCGGAGTTATTACAACAGCCGTGCAGCGCCGCGCCGGAGATCGGGGAACGGTAAGTATGAGAGAGGGGGGGGAACTGACCGACAGACAGCTAGAGGGACAGATAAGACAGAGAGACCGACCGACGGGCTGAGGGAGAGAACGAAACAGAAAAAGAAAAAAGACCGACATCACATGAAAAAAGCACAAAACGTACAGGGAGCAAACAGAGATGTGTCCGTGTCACTCGGACGTGCACACAGACCCATTGACTTTCATTGGGTCCGTGCTGCGTGTTGCGTGCAGAAAACGGACATGCTGGCGTGAGACACGGACCAAAAAACGCATCACGGAGACGGACTCACGGACATAACTAAAAACGCAATTGTAACCGCTGAGATATAGTAACATTGGTGCACGTTTGGCCGTGTCTCCAGTATACACGGAAACGGACCAAACACGCACGTGTTTCACAGATGTGTGTTTCAGGCCTTACAGGGAGAACACTTGCTTGAAGACGGCCCCTGAGACACTCAGTCAAGAACATCTTAAACTGACAAACAAGCAAATCTCTAATCAAACACAACATTAAGAACAATGTAACCGGCGTTCCGTGCTGGAAAAAGTCCACTCTACGTCCATAGGTCTAAGGCCTAAGACACACGGCGTGAAAATTGGACTGAGTGAAATGCGATAAAACATTGCATTCCACTTGGACCAATATTAGCCTATGTGCCAGCACCCATGAGCGATTATTTTCTCTGCCTCAATCGGACCGAGAAAACAATCGCGGCATGCTGCGGGTGTAATGCGAGACTTTCTCTCACACCCATTCAAGTCTATGGGCCAAGAGAAAGATCGCACTGCACTCACAGGACACCGGTGTACTGCGAGTGTAGGGCGAGAATGGCAATAGCCGGCTACGCAGGAGAGAGGGAGATAAATCCGGCCCTCCCCTCCTCAGCGCCGGCCCGCCCCCCGCAGCTGAGGTCCGAT
>NC_134356.1:62177682-62212682 GCF_048569485.1 Anomaloglossus baeobatrachus
TATAAGGTCATATTTTTTTTTTGCGGCACAAGTTCTACTTCTAAATATAGTGTACTGGAAAACGGCAAAAAAATTCCAAGTGCCAAACAATTGCATGATTGTTTTTGAGATATTTTATTCAATATGTTCTCTATATGGTGAAACTGATGTGTGGTATGATGCCTCTGGTCAGTACGAGTTTGTAGACACCAAACATGTATAGGTTTACTTTTATCTAATGGGTTAAAAAAAAATTCTGAAATTTGTCCCAAAAAATGGCGCAGTTTTTACACCATTTTCCATGATCCGTAGCGTTCATTTTTCAGGATCTATGGCTCAGTGATGGCTTAGTTTTTGCTTCTTGAACTGATGTTTTTAACTGTACCATTTTTGCACAGAAGCACTGTTTTGATCACCTATCGCATTTTGCGCAATATTTGCGGCGACCAAAAATCGTAATGTTGGCATTTGGAATTTTTTTGATGCTACGCTGCTTATCAATCATATTAATTGATTTTATATTTTGATAGATCGGGCATTTCTGAACACGGCGATACCAAATGTGTGTATTTTTTTTTACCCTTTAATTTTCAATGGGGTGCATGGTGGGTGATTTGAACTTTGTTTTTTTTTTTTTTTTTTTTAAACTTTTTTTTTTATTTTACTAGGCCCCATAGGGGACTATAACCATCAGCAGTCTGATTGTTTATTCCTTTGTGTAGATCAGAGCACCATCTCCTCTCACAGGCGGCAATCTGCCAGCTGTAAGAGGATCCACGTGATCACATCACATGACTTCCGATGGAGCCGGGTAAGGCTAGTTTCACACATCCGGCTTTTCGCCAGTTTGCCGGATTCGGCGCACGCCAGTACAGTGGCAGCGCTGTAACTTCCGGGTCACATGCTCCGGTAACATGACAGCATGTGACCGGCGCCTGTCGCGCTGCCACTGTAATGAATACACTGTACTGGCGTGCGCCGAATCCGGCAAACTGGCGAAAAGCCGGATGTGTGAAACTAGCCTAAGTGAATGCTTACCGTGGGCCCGCTGTTACATCAAGCTGACATTTTCACAGCGAGATGCAAGGGGTTAACAGATACGAGTGGGTAGCGAATCCATTTGTGCCTGATAGCCGCACATGTCAGCTGTTCAAACAGCTGCCATGTGCAGCAATCACTGCCGGCGGCAGCGTGCAGGGATTAACCTGACATGATCCATGATGTACCCAATACGTCATGTGTTGTGAAGCGGTTAAAGAAAATGTTACATCATCATAAACCCTCCTATTAAAGGATCCTAAAGAGTCCAATGGCAAGGCATCGTGCTCTTATAGCGCCGATGCACGCACAGGATGTCACAGTCCCAGTGCAATGACCTGGGACTCTGATATCTTGTGCAGGCGCCCTGTGGTCTACAGATCTCAGAGGATTTTTTTTTTTTTTTTAACATTGGAGTCTATGGAGAACCGATCCAGTGCTATTTATCTTTCATTTGAAACGGATCCTGTAAGAAAAAAACTCCAATGCAGAAATCAGTTAACAAAGTGGTGTCTTCACACCTTTTTTGCTAACGGATCTCTGCAGGATCTGTTGTAACGGAAGATTACTGGACATGTGAACTCAGCCCAAGAAAAACATTTCTGCAAGTATCCAGGGGTCACTATTGACAAAACAAAACAAAAACCCAATGAGCCTCTTGATCCTCTCGATTTTCTTCCTTCTGCACGGTTTCAATTATGGCATATGTGTAATGACACCACGGTTAACCGCGATCTTTCGAGACCCTCATTTCAGCCATTAGACACAGATTCTACATCTCGCTATGCAATGGCTAGCCTAAAATCAATTTAGTTATTTTTTTTTCATTTCGAGGAGCTCTACTAGAACTGATTGGACCCGTGGAAGATTGGTTTAGTAGGTTTAGCCGGACTTTAGATCAAGTTCGGTTTGGGACCCGGACTTGACTTGAACCCCAAAGGGGGCAGGTGAGAGGGTTTTTTTCCTTTATTTTGGTCCACACTACATCCAATCACGCTGTTGTTACCCCCAGTGCGAGCCAATCACTGCAAGCAGCTCACACTCGGACGAGCATGGAGCATACCTGAGCTCAACGATGCTCACTTGAGTGGTTTGTATCCGAACCCAAACTTTGTTGGTTTTTTTTGGTAACACCAACGAACCCTTGGGTTCGTTCATATTTACTTTCTACCCTTCTTTGTTGACGCCAAAGAGGATATCATCCTAGCTTTGTAAGATTCTTGAGGACACACCAAAGTCCATACCTCTTTCTTGTCTCTTGGGAAAACTAGATGGCTTGATTGGTGGCAACTGGGCCAAATCCTTTATTGTGAATCACAGATTTCTTACTGTAAAAGAAAAATCGTAAAGAACTTACCAGGTAGTATAGAAGTCACACCACCCTCCATCAATAACAGCCATGCTGGTGGGAATGTGGTGAAGATGGCACTAAACTCACTTGGAGTTGCCTTTTGTTACAGCATGGTATATCATGGTTCACGGCCTATCATGGGGCATGGCATGGCAGAGCACAGTATATTAGGATTCCCAATACAAAGCAAGTAGCTTTGACCTAATCTACTAAAAAGGCATCCTCAAATATTTCATAACAAATGGTTACATGGTCATCCCACACCAGGGACTCAGGAACGAAGGAAATATTTGTGTGACTTTACCATCATAAAATTCTTTCCAAAGTTCTCCGGAATTTCATCTTACCTCGAATAAAGAATTTAAAAGGGAAGGTGCCATCAAAAAAATATATTTTTAATACCAATACTACAGTAATTTATATTTTTCAGTTGTAATGTTTTTAAATATCATTTTTAATGGAGCAAAATATTAAAAAATAATTTAAAAAGTTTGATATGTTCCACTTTTAAACACTAGGTGGAGCAGCTGCTGAAAACCAAGTGTAAAACTAGCCTGGATTACAACTGCAGTAAAAGTGGGTGGAGTCTGCTCTCCTGTGTGTGATGTCACCTCCCCCTCCCAATCTGGGTGTTTCCAAAGCATAAGGGAGGATGAAATTTAGGGACACATTGCAGAGCCATTTTGTTGGTGCCTGCAAAGTGATCCTGATATGTCTAAAGTATCAACAAGGACAGCTGGCATAGTGCTCCACTGTATACTGTGACCCATAATATGCCGTGCCCCATGACATGCCGTGCTCCGCAAGGTCGTGCCCCATGATCTACCGTGCTCCGCAATGCCGTGCCCCATGATCTACCGTGCTCCGCAAGGTCGTGCCCCATGATTAGCGTGCTCCGCAAGCCCCATGATTTAGCATGCTCCACAAGGCCGCACCCCACGATATACTGTGCGCCACAATGAAGTGCCCCATGATATACCGTGCAGATGGGGTCGGAGCCCAACTATCAGCCCTTATGCACAGGGACTTCTGTATTTGAGGTGAGTAACTGTCATTACACACAGATCCAAGATGGCAGCCCCCAGTGTTCAGTAAAAATAGAATGAAAGAAAAAGTAAACAAAACAATGAATTTAATTTTGTATTCATAATAATGGATTCCATAATCACTATTACAAAAATTTAAAAAATGTGGCACCTTCCCTTTAAAATAGGTGACCATTTGCTATCCTTGTCTTTTCCATTCTACAGTCTGCCCCTTGTCTGTTGGCATACAAGCATCATCTTGGTCACAGATCCCATTGTTTGGGGTGAAAATCAAAACATCAGCCTGGATCTAATACTTACTTGGAAGAATTAAAACTGAAGGCACCAAATATTTTTTTGTTGAATTATTATTAATTATTATAGCGCCATCAATTCCATGGCGCTTTACATATGAAAGGGGTGTACATAATAGGGACAAGTACAATAATCATAAACAATACAAGGCACAGACAGGTACAGTTGGATAGAGGTCCCTGCCCGCGAGGGCTCACAGTCTACAAGGGATAGATGAGGATACAGTAGGTTAGGGTAGAGCTGATTGTGCGGCGCTGTATCAGACTGAGGGTTACGGCAGGTTGTAGGCTTGTTGGAAGAGGTGGTTCTTCAGGTTCCTTTTGAAGCTTGTCAAGGTAGGCGATAGTCTGATGTGTTGAGGCAGAGCATTGCAGAGTATGGGGGAGGCACGGGAGCAATCTTGGATGCGATGGTGGGAAGAGGAGATGAGAGGGGAGTAGAGAAGGAGATCTTCTGAGGATCGAAGATTACGTGCAGGTAAGTACCGGGAGACTAGGTCACAGATGTAGGGAGGAGACAGGTTGTGGATGGCTTTGTATGTCATGATTAGTGTTTTGAACTGGAGTCGTTGAGCAATGGGAACCCAGTGAAGGGATTGGCAGAGAGGAGAGGTCGGGGAGTAGCGGGGGTGACAGGTGGATGAGCCGGGCAGCATAGTTTAGAATAGATTGTAGGGGTGTGAGACTGTTAGAAGGGAGGCCACAGAGCAGGAGGTTGCATAAGTCCAGGTAGGAGATAATAAGGGCATGTACTAGGGTTTTTGCAGCTTCTTGGGAAAGGAATGTACGGATCCAGGAAATATTTTTGAGTTGGAGGCAGCAGGAGGTGAAGAGGGCTTGGATGTGTGGCTTGAAAGAGATCAGAGTCTAGGATTACTCCCAGGCAGCAAGCACGTGGCACTGGGGAAAGTGAGCAGCCATTGATATTGATGGATATGTCAGGTGGGGGGGGGGGTTGAGTGAGGAAGAGGAAAGAATGAATTCAGTTTTTTCCATGTTCAGTTTTAGGGATCGAGCAGAGAAAAAGGATGAAATAGCAGACAGACATTGTGGGATTCTGGTTAGTAGGGAGGTGATGTCAGATCCAGAGAGATAGATCTGTGTATCATCAGCGTAGAGATACTGAAAGCCGTGGGACTCTATGAGCTGTCCCAGGCCGAAGGTGTAGATGGAGAACAGCAGGGGTCCAAGAACTGAACCTGGGGGACACCGACAGACAGGGGGAGAGATAAAGAAGTGGTGTTAGAGTGGGAGACGCTGAAAGTTCGGTTGGTTAAGTATGAGAAGATCCAAGATATCTCTGGGCATCACAGACTTGGAGCTGGGAGAATTTGTAGTAGAAGGGAGTGGTCCACTGTGTCAAAGTCAGAGGACAGGTCCAGGAGGAGGAGGACAGAGTAGTGTCGCTTGGCTTTTGCGGTGAGTAGGTAGTTAGTGACTTTGTCAGGGCAGTTTCAGTGGAATGATGGGGTCGGAAGCCAGATTGTAACCGGTCAAAGAGAGAGCAAGAAGAGAGGTGAAAGGACAGTTCAAAATGGACATGCTGTTACAGTAGTTTTGAGGCATAGGGGAGAAGTAATATGGGGCGATAGTTTGACACAGGAAGGGCTTTTTCAGGATGGGTGTGATTGAGGCATGTTTAAAGCATGAAGGGAATACACCAGTTGTTAGTGATAGCTTGAAGAGATGGGTTAGGGTTGGGATGAAGACTGTTGAGGTTGTGGATGAGGTGGGATGGGAGTGGATCAAGCAGGCGGGTCGTGAGATGTGATCTTGAGAGTAGAGTGGAAAGATGATCTTCTGTCATGGGGGAGAAGCTCGATTTGGAGGAAGAAGGCCGAGTAGTTGTGAGGAGTGGCTGTGGTGATTATGGGCCAAAGCTTGCTCTGAAGTTGTCAATCTTCTGCTTGAAGAAGGAGGCAAAGTCTTCAGCTGAGATGAGATGAGAAGGAGGTGGTGCTGGAGGACAGAGGAGAGTTGAAAGTGTTGAATAGCTGTTTAGGGTTGTGAGAGAGGATATGAGAGATGAGAAGTAGGTTTGTTTTGCAGCAGTGAGTGCAGACTTGAAAGTGGTGAGAGCTTATTTGTATGTAACGAAGTGCTCAGTGGAGTGAGACCTCTTCCATCTGCGCTCAGCAATTCTGGAAGCCTGTCAATTTTTTTTGTCTGCCTCGTGTGCCAGGGTTGCCTGTTGAATGCCTTGAACCTTTTAAAAACAACACCTGAACCTCCCCCCAAGAAGGTCTGTTTTTTTTTTTCTTTCCAACATTTTTTTAGGGGGGGGGGTGGGGTGCACCATCTTGAGATAAAATAGAAAGTTACAATACACTTTGAAGAACATCCAAAGACAGATCACAAGATTTAAAAAGTCCCTTTAATTGAACTTTACCAAGCAAATAAGACACAAATCACCACTGGAATACTCTAACAAAATACTTTATTTTTATTTATTTTTTTTGAATGGCAGAACATAAGTGGATTTTGTTTTCTCTTTATTAAGCCATATCTGTAGTACAAGAATAAAGTATTGTTTTTAACACATTTTTCAAAAGAGAAAAAAAAAAAAAAAAAAAGGCCAATGTTCAGAAAGTCATCTCCATTTACAAGCAAGGAGGAGAGGGGGAGAAAAAAAAATGTTACATACATCCCCCAAGACACAGGGAAAAATATATATATAAAAGAATTAAGGTTTCTTTTAAAATCTATTATAAAAAAAAAAAAGGTAAAAAATATACAGTCAGGATCTAGTTTTGTAATATTTTTTTATATATAAAAACTGTAAACGATTATTTACAGAGAAAGTGAGAGGAGAAACAGAACGCTCGGATTGACGGCCACTAGGAAGCAGTTACCACTTGCTTACTAATTAGCGGGTTGATTACTACCTACAGACCCGCGGCACTAGTAAGCGTTTTATGCTCCACAGTGATCACTACTCCCTACCCCAATCTCGCCCCCCGCCCCAAAAAATAAAAAAAAATATTGCTAAGTGTACTGGTGCATAAAGTCAGGAGAAAATAATTCAAATGAGGAGTTACTGGCAGAAACAGACGAGACAAACATAAAAAAGGTTGACCAACAAATAAAAAAAAAAAATATATATAAAAATTTGGTCAATAAAAAATACTTTTAATTCTGTATAAACCCCACAATGTAACCGCTAACATGTTACAGGTATCACCCGACTTCACATGTAATCAAGACCTCAGTGCATGAAAATGGCTATAAAATTGTATTCTATAAAGAGTTATATGCTGGGAGTATTTTTTTTGTAGGCCTATAATCTGTAAAATGTAAGAAAAAAACCCCTAAAAAATATTTCTATTTCCCGGTCTCATATCGTGACTGATGCAAATCTGCTAAAGAAAACCTTAAAAAAAAAAAATAAATAAAAAAGTGGAAGTGATTAACACTTAGGATATAGATTCTGTAGACGGGATATTTCGGGAAATGAGTAGAGGCTCAACCGATCTTATGATTTTTCTGACAAACCGTTTTTAAAAGGGGTTGTTCACCTTTGGGGTAATTATTTTTTTAATTTCTTACAAAAATACATTTATTTGTTTGTAAAAAGAAAATTTGTGATTTGGTTTCATAAAAAACATGTGGCATATTTTGGTTTCTACAGCTGGTGTGTCTACTGAAGGCTCCAGAACGAGTTGTCTGGGAATCAGTCAGTGAGCTTGTTATGGTGGTCCAATGGAAGAGTTTATTTTCTATTTTTTAAGCTCCACTTAGCTGTTTTAAGACCATAGACCACATCAAAGTGTAAGGAAACAAAAGCCAACATTTTTAAAGGGCATCTGTCAAAAAGTTTTTGCTATATCATTTGAGAGCAGCATGAAGTAGGCAAGGAGATCCTGAATCCAACGATGTATCACTTAGATTAGTGGCAGCAGCTGTTCTGACACAATGAGAATTTTCATAATTAGCCATGTAGCAGAGCTGAAAGAGCTGCCCCCACCCACAACAGGCTCTATAGTGATTGTACAGTGAGGTGTCAATCACTATGCGTGTGACTTTGTAGTCCTGGAATGAGAAGTGTCCTGCTGCTTAAATAAACAAAGGCATCCCTGAATTCTATGTTTTAACCCTTGCAGCATGCTGGCTTTAGATTACATAGCAAAAACCTGCTGACAGCTTCCCTTTAATGAAACAGAATTACAAGAATGATTGATTTTAACCCAAAGTACATGCATTTAATAGAAGAAAGAAAAAAAGAAAAAAAAGTAAAATGGATTGTCTACCTATGTGGACAATTTTTTTTTATAGTTCTGATATTCCTCAAGATTTACAAGAAAGGGCATTGTCCGCTTTCAAAATTCGCCCTATATTTATTGCTGTAAAATAGGAGGTTGTTAAATGGAACCAGCCATGAAATTTATGTTGTGGAAAGCGGGAGAAGCCACCGGAGAGCTGCCTCGGACTAGTCATCCAAGACACAATGTCCCCGGACGATTTTTGTAAATACGTTCTATGAAACGCTGCATCTTGAGTAAATGGATTCCATCCCCCCACCCCCAACGCAAAACCAAGACCCCAGAGGCAGCCATCGCTGTAATAATGAACTTGAGAGCAATCATAGCAGACTGACTGGCCACTTCGGGAGAGACCACTGATGTACAATGTACTTTGTATAAGCCAGTAATGCGTTCAAAAAGGTGTAGACTTTCAAAACAAATGCATAATTTGAGCAAAAATAGAGGAATTGTACGTTTCTCAACAAAATCAGAGCAACGGTGGTAAACTACTGGTGAGTTCATCACGTGTCATCTACAAAAAGGGGAAATATTCCCTTAAATACAAAAAAAAAAGAAAAATTGCCCAATAATGATTGTGTTTCACCCCTCCAGATAACAATGAAGCAATCTCTTGTGTAATCTAGATAAGAATCCAGTCACGTCCACAGACATATAATCCTGGATGAAAATGTTCTTCGTTACCTACACCCCTCATCATAGGCTACTTTCTTAGTAAATTAGGGCTCAGGGCACTGTACACATTAAAAGGGAACTGTACTTTAAAAGGGAATCTGTCAGGTGATTTTGTAGTACAATACTAATGTTATCTTTTAATAGGGCTTAAGGAGACCTTTCAGAATCAGTAACTTTTATTGCTCTACCTTATGCTGATATCTTGTTGTAATTTCCATAGAATTCAGTGTGACTAGTAATTAGCAGGGATGATCGAATACCTCAAATATTCGGCTTCGTGAATATCCGACGAATAGGTCGCCGCTATGTGAATGTTTGATGCGCAATGTAAGTCTATGGGAAGCCCGAATAGTTATTTGGGTTTCCCATAGACTTACATTGCGCATCGAATATTCGCGACTAGTGGCAACCTATTCGCAAAGCCGAATATTTGAGGTATTCGATCATCCCTAGTAATTAGTCAAGCATATGTAAATACAAATTGCACATGCCCTGCTCCCACCTCTCAGTGCTGGCATCAGTGATCTTACATCTAATCTGAATTTGCACTGCTGTCCCCACCATACTCCCTCCCATAGCTCAGCAGTGATAGTGAATGCAGTGGGAGGGGGGCGGCAATGAATAAGTAAATTGTATTTACATACACTTCACTATTGTGCAGGAGACTGAATTCTAAGGAGCTCACAACAAGATAACAGGAAGAGGAAGAGCAATAAATGTTACTGATTCTGGAAGGTCTCTTTAAAGCTGGTGTCACACAACGACGACGACAACGACGTCGCTGCAACGTCACCATATTCTGTGACGTTGCAGCGACCTCAACAGCGACGTCGCTGTGTGTGACACATAACGATCAGACCCCTGCTGCGAAATCGTTGCTCGCTCCTGAATGCTCGAAGTCATTTTTTGATCGCTGCTATCCCGCTGCGCCATGCTGATAAGCTGATAATCCTTGTGTTTGACACCGCAGCAGCGACGCTACGCTACGTCTGAAACCACACAACGACCGTCGACGTCGCTATGATCGCTGCTCCGTCGCTGCTTTTTCTAACATGTTTGACAGCTTACTAACGATCATCTATGGTCGCTGCTACGTCACAGAATATGGTGACGTTGCAGCGACGTCGTTGTCGTCGTCGTTATGTGTGACCCCAGCTTAAGCCCTATTTAAAGATATATTAGTATTGTACTGCAATTAAAACTGCGAAACTCAAGAGTGCAGGCAAATATCAGAATTTTGCTTCTTTTTCTCCACTTATGAGCCACCTCTGTCCCTCCACCCTGTTTCTTAAATGCTCCCATCCACTTTGGTGAACTCAGTCTTGCTCAGGACAAGCACTGAGGTGTCAGGTTACATCTCCATGGAGGGACAGGAGGAATGTGGAGCAGAGTGACAAAACAGAGGGAGACACTATAAAATTGTATGAGTGTAATCTCACCCCAGAGCTGGATTCACAGCTACACTGACCGGTACTGCTATACAATGTCCTCACTGTTTATACTGTTTGTCTTTCTGCTAAGAAATGAAGAGCGGGATTGCCTCTGTGTGTGCTGTGCATGTGAGATAGTCTCCACTCACCAGCTCAGAGTCAACTGAAAAATGAAGAAAGCCTGCAGAGTGGAAAACTGGTGAAAAGGCAGGATACAAGTCATGTTATTTCTCATATAATCACACAGGATGGCTTAATTTGAATTGTCACTTAAAAAGTACAGTTACCCTATAAAGTAGGCTGACCCTGCCGACCATCTTATGTGTATGGGAAAGAAATGCCCGATCCTTTTCTTCCCTGGAGAGATAAGCTGCCGCCAGAAATATCTGCCAGTGGCTTTCTCCAACCTTACTAACAGTTGGCCACCTCACCTTAGGCAATCAGGTCTCTGCTTTTTACAAGGCATTCTGCATGCTCAGGCCCAAACATTACTACGGCAGATATTTACATATTCACCCAAAGGGGTATAAAAAAAATTATATATATTTCAACAACCGGGATGGGGGGGGGGGTGGGGCCGGACTCTAGTGACATTGCAGAAATTCTTACTTAGTTTCTAAAAAGGCACAATGGTGAAGAACCCTGGACTGGTCAAAATCAAGCAAAATTGGGTGACTACTTAAGGTGACAGCTAAAAAAAAAAACAAAAAAAAAAAGAAAAACCGCAAAAAAAAACAAAAAAAAAAAACAAACCCCCCCCCCAGATTATTATCTATATCACCGTCCACAAAACAAAAACAAAAAAATAAAAATGAAAAAACAAAGGAAAAACCCAATAGTTAGCGATGCGGGTTAAGGAAGAGGGGGGCTAAATGGTGAATGATGAGCAAACATATATTAAAAATATATATGAAAGTGTATATTATGGTGGGGTTAGTGAGCGTCCGTGCTACTCTCTGTGCTATGATGGGCAGGACACAATGTGTGGAAATGGTGAACATATAACCGCAGAAAGTCCCATTGTTGCATAGGTTTGTGTACGGGTGTTTTCGTGAGACCCCTGTTGATGATCCAAAAATGGACCCAAATGGACTAATGAGGGCACGTAGCCCTACAATTTCCAGCGGTGGATTCAGTAAAGTCATTCCATGCGCAACTCAAAAAGTCCTTCCATTGCTCATTCTACCAAACTCGCTCTCGCTGTGAAGCCCCTGGCTGCAGCAGAAGCCCTCCCCCGCTACCAGCTCTGCTATGGGAAATCAGAGGAAAATAAATGGGCTCAAATGGGAAAATAAAGGTGTGTTGTGACCGTACTACAAGACGGAATCGCTGACATTAGTAAGTTTTCCTTACTTTTAGGATTCATTATACACATGGGTGCTGCTCCGAACACGGCCAAAGTCTACTAAAGTCACAGTTTGCTGCATGTTGCAAAGGAGCAGCGGGCTGTTTTTAATACTCTATAGTATTTTTTTTTATTTGTAGGTTTTCTATGTACCAGTATTTAATAAAAAAAAAAAAAGAAGGAGATCAAACTAAACCATTAAAACTAATATCTCTAGTAACTGCACGATGAGGACAACTATGGAATAACTTTGTGAAATACTAAGGCCATGTTCCTATATAGCATAAATGCTGCGGGGTTTTTTCTACAACATCTTTCTTGCAAAAAATCTGCTGATATGAAGAAGAGTCCCCCCCCCGCTATAGGCTTGTATGGGAAAGCTGGTGACTTTTTTGTGCGATTTGAAGGCAAATCTTAGCAGAATTTTGCTATTTAATCTGACAGCATCACAAACTCCTCATTCCAGGAATGTGTCACTAATTAGGTTGTGTGCTATAGCAATCAGTGTTTTATCAGTAGGAGATTATCACTAGAGGACTAGGTCTCACGTTCACACCAGTCAGGTTAGTCTGTGTAACCCTGCCCCCATATATTAGCACTCAAAATTATATATATATATATATATATATATATATATACATATATATATATATACATATATATACATATATATATATATACATATATATATATATATATATATACATATATATATATATATATATATACATATATATATATATATATATATACATATATATATATATATATATATATATATATATATATATATATATATATATATATATATATACATACATATATATACACATACATACATACATATATATATATATATATATATATATATATATATATATATATATATATATATATATATATATATATATATATATATATATATATATATATATATATATATACACATACACACATAATATATTTCATTACTGAACCCATATTATATATATATATATATATATATATATATATATATATATATATATATATATATATATATATATATATATATATATATATAAAAATATATTTCAGTACTAGTATATTTTATTACTGAACACATACACATACATACATACATATGGGTTCAGTACTAAAATAAATATACTAGTACTGAAATATATTTATATATAACAGGTGGGGGGGGGCAGCAAAATCATAGTGGGTTATTATTGCATATTTTGGTGCGGACACCACCAGAAAATATCAAGAAGTATAAAAAGCAGAGTGTTTTTGCACATGGTCACATGGCCTCAAGAGTATTTTTAAAGTTTGCATTACACAATGGAGACAAGTTAATGGACCTAAAGTTGGAAATTAATAGACCTAAAAATGAGGGGGGGGGGGGAATCTGCTTACACTGGGGGGTTACAGCGGGGAGCTAGAACAGCCGGAATTCTCTAAAGCTTTTCTTTACGGACAGTGACTACTTCAGATAACATAGTAACATATGAGAGAGCTGCGGATCACCTATCAGGGGTGCGATTTCACAGTGGGGCGAGGTAAAAAGAAATAATGGGGTGCTGTGATGATGTGGCCTCAACCAGCAAGAAACAGTGATGAGATTGAAGCGTTAGCTTACGAGTACAGGACAAACCCAAATAGTAGCATTCATCTGGCTCTCTGCTACTGCGACCCATCACTCCGCACAGTGCTTCTGAAGAATAAGGCATTTGTAGAGCTGGGAAGAAGGGTCCTGCCATCCACCATGACAGAGACAGGCAGTGGTGAGCAGACAGAGCCACATATGCTCCAGGCATGTGTGGCCATCGGGGGTAGGGGAGGAAGCAGCAGGCCATTTTTAGTTCCAGCCTCAGGGGACAACAGTATCTCAATGGCACAGGTTTTTGGTCCAAAAAGAAAAAAAATGTACATTTTAGTTTTTTTCATATTTTGTTTTTATAAAATGCACTAAAATGTTCTCAAAACCAATATAAAACCCCCAGAATCCCAGGCTCGGTATCAATGGTTCCCCAATAACTCATCCAAGTCATTCATCCATTCTTCTGAAGTCCTGTTTTTGAGCAAAGAGTCCAACAAATCGGCATCCCCCGACAAGTTCTGTAACGCGGCATTGCCCGACTGTCCGCCAAATCCAAACGGGAGGTCCTGACCCGACGACCTCACCTGGTAGCTCTGATTACAATGGAGGCCAGCTCGGTTGCCCATTTGCTGGCCCGTGTTCTGGGTGAACGCCGTCAAGTCTGGCACCGCTTGGTTCATCACGGGTAGGACCTGCTGGTTAGCGGCTGGCTGTTGACCGGCAGGATTTGTCCTTTGCTGGGAAGGTATATTTGTCATCATCTGACCAGGGACAGAGCTGCTCAGCGAGTTCATAGGGCGACCAGCTCCGAGGCCAACCTGTGGCAGGCCTTGGCCAAACCCTTGGCTAGAGATCTTGTGGTGATTCTGTTGGAGGTGAAAACCAGGATTTCCCGTACTGAATGCTGCCAAGCCATTATTTCCTTGAGGCTGATTGTTCATGTTTTGCATTTGTTGATGCTGCCAGCCTGGATTTTGCGATGCCATGCCAGCAGGCATTCGGGGCATTTGAGCCTTAGACATAGCATGGTTCATCCCGGCTTTATTATGCTGTGCTGCTAGAGCCGGATTTGCCATGGGGTTTGGTCCATAACCAGCCGGAAGGCCGTTTCCTTGTCCCAGGCTTGGCTGCCTCTGTATCTGAGGCTGTCCGTTGGGCATGTTCCCTTGCGTTGCGTGATTTGGGACCATCTGTGGGAGACCTGATCCCATATTGTACATTCCGCTACGCTGCACATTCTGCATATTGGGGTACTGGGAAACCGCTCGCTCTTGAGGGCTTGCAACAGAAGACAAGGGTGGAACAGCTGCATGGCCCCCCGCCATCTGAAGCATCGGCTGTGACTGGGGGAACATACGTGGGCTCCCTGAAGTCTGATGTGCCATATTGTTCACCCCAGGCATAACTGAGGCAGACCCTACAACAGAAACAGGAGAACCATGGTCAAGGCTTGATTTATTTACAGCAGTGCAGATAAGCTTACCTTCTTCCAAACACACTGAGGAAGACGAGGGGTGCAGAACGCCTCGGCTGGTCATAGACCTGCAATAGCCATCAGCTGAACAGCCATTCCTCCTGCACTTCCCTATACACATGCATGCTCTGTTCAGAAAGTAAGCTGCGGCCAGACACCGAACAAAGAATCAGGCATGTAAAAATTCAACATGTCTGATCCTTTCACTGACCTCTCTCGACAGACAAAGTAGAACCTAATGGCGAGATTGAATGAATGTGCACCTGAATGTGTATGATGGTGTGCAACTCATCTGTTGGTCCATGTTGGGGGGGCAGCCAATGAACCCGCGTCAGGTCCGTGCCGGGGGTGGGGGATCTGGGAGCCGTGAACCCGCGTCCATTCCATGTCTCCGAAGGTGGGGGTGTGGTAAGCTGCAAACCCACGTCTGGTCCATGTGGGGGGGGGGGGGGGGGGGAGACTGACGCCGTGAACCCGCCTCCGGTCCATGTCAGGGGAACTGGGGAGCTGTGAACCCACGTCTGGTCCATGACAAGAGTGGGAGGGGTGGGGTGGGGGTTCATGTCAGGGGAGCGGGGGTGCCTTGAACCCAGGTCTGGTCCATGTCAGGAGGGGGGAATGGATAAGCCGTGAACCCGTGTCCGGTCCATCTCAGGAGGCGGGAGACCATGAACCTGTGTCCGGTCCATGTCAGGGGGGGAAGCCGTGAACCTGCATCCAGTCCATGTCAGTGGGAGGAGGGGGGGGGGGCGATTTTGGGTTAGCCATGAACTCGCGTCCAGTCCATGTCAGGGGGAAAAGCCGTGAACCTGTGCAGTGGGAGGGGGGGCGATTTTGGGTTAGCTGTGAACCCGCGTTGGGTTTATGTCGGGGGGGAAAGCCGTGAACCTGTGTTCGGTCCATGTCGGGGGGGAGGCGGAGGCAATGTACCCGCCGACTGGTCTGTGTCAATGGGGAAGCCATGAACCCACGTCCAGTCTATGTCAATGGGGAAACAGTGACCCGCGTCCGGTCCATGTCAGGGGGGGGGGAGCCATGAACCTTGCGTATGGCCAGTGTTAAGATCAGATTACCTGATAACGCTCAAGCAACATCCAGGAATGACTGCTGAATCTTGAATTCACATTCTATTTTTTGCATGTATTTTCCTCCCCACCCCAAATTCTACCAAATAACCTGACCACAATTCTTCAGGTCATAAAACTCAAAAAGGTGTGTGTGTCACCATTTTCTAAGACACAAAACTTTTATCTTTCGGTTGACAAGTCTTGCACAAGGACTTTTTTTATATTTTATTATTATGTCAAGCTAATGTTTTTTGTTTTTTTTTCTTTTGTGTACAATTTTGGGGTACATATGATATTGGATCAGTTTTTAATGCATTTTGTTGGGAAGGTAGGGCAATGATCCTCAGAATTCTTTGCCATGAGAGGCCACATGGATCACTTGCTTTAAGGGGAATCTGTAACCAGGTTTTTGCTTCCCCATCTGAGAGCAGCATAATGTAGGGGCATAGACCCTGATTCCAGTGATTGAGGTACTTACTGAGCTGTTTGTTGTCATTTTGATAAAATCAATGTTTTCTTTTCTGCAGATCTAGCAGTTATACAGAGCTCTATGCTGGACTACCTGCAGCATGCCAAGTAGTCATGTAATGATAATCTACTGCTGATTAAACAGTGATTTTACCAAAACTACACTAAGCAGCCCAGTAAGTGACATCACTGGAATCAGGGTCTCTGCCCCTACATTATGCTCTCAGATTAGGTGGCAAAAACCTGGTGACAGATTCCCCTTAACTGCTGCAGTCAGAGATTGACAGCAACAATTAATGGCTTAAACTACAGTGAGCTATGGTTGCCGTTTTGTTTGCGCAGCTCCTGGATAGGCGATAACTTGCTCACACACAAACTATCACTCTATGGGACTGCCGGGAAACAGCCAAAAGCTAAACTCTGCCCTCTTTGGCATTCCCATAGACACTGAACATGCGGCGGTGCCCAAGTGGACCATTGCTCCATTACACCAGACCTTGGTTCTTGCAATCATTTGTGATTACAGCGATCAGTGAGTTATCACTTATCCTGTGGCTTCATAAAGAAGTTGTGCCGTAAATGCAAGTTAATATCTAACACGAGCTCTGAAATTTGTGTTACAGCCCCACACACAAGAGCCCTCAGTGAGATAATTACATATTAACGTCTATGGGAGAGTGTTCTGGGCATGCTCTGTGGTCTGTGCAGAGGATATTATGCAGGGAGGGAAAGGAGAAAAGCTATGACCATCAACTATTGTCATCTGATCCGGTGTCATCTGCTGCTCACAGGCGTTACCTTTTCTTTCAAGCATTGCAAACACAGACTGATATATAAAGGTTTAGTGTCCTTACCCTGAAACGGGCCCACTGCCTGCTGTGGATAGGAATTCTGCTGCTGGTCCTGATACTGAGGGGGCGGTCTGGTAAGGTGCCGCTGCAGTTGCTCTTGTTGGTGCCTTTGCTTTTCCTATTAAAAGAAAAAAATTTTTTTAAAGTGGCCATATAGTGCCCCGACGCTGGCGGCTATATTAGCGGCCCCGACGCTGGCGGCTATATTAGCGGCCCCGACGCTGGCGGCTATATTAGCGGCCCCACCGCTGGCGGCTATATTAGCGGCCCCACCGCTGGCGGCTATATTAGCGGCCCCACCGCTGGCGGCTATATTAGCGGCCCCACCGCTGGCGGCTATATTAGCGGCCCCACCGCTGGCGGCTATATTAGCGGCCCCACCGCTGGCGGCTATATTAGCGGCCCCACCGCTGGCGGCTATATTAGCGGCCCCACCGCTGGCGGCTATATTAGCGGCCCCACCGCTGGCGGCTATATTAGCGGCCCCACCGCTGGCGGCTATATTAGCGGCCCCACCGCTGGCGGCTATATTAGCGGCCCCACCGCTGGCGGCTATATTAGCGGCCCCACCGCTGGCGGCTATATTAGCGGCCCCACCGCTGGCGGCTATATTAGCGGCCCCACCGCTGGCGGCTATATTAGCGGCCCCACCGCTGGCGGCTATATTAGCGGCCCCAAGGCTGGCGGATATATAGGGCCCTAACACTTGTAGGTATATGTGGCAATAGAAACAAAATGGCCAGATGGTGGCACAGGCATAAAATAGTGAAGTATTAACTACGTCTTTGGCAGCGTCAAGGTTAAAAAAAAAAATAATAAAATAATTAGAAGCGAGGGTACATATCAATTCACTAACATTATGTTGATCAAAAATATTGGGAGTAGGATCCAGTGATCTGCCATGAAAATCGGGAATATGCTATACCCATCAGCTGCTCCTTAGAGTCATTGGATATTTCTGCAGTAACTTTACGTGTCGCTTCTGTGAAGGTCATTGGCGGTGGCCCCTGTATTAGGTTTTCCTACCTGCTCTGCGAGGAGCTGCTGCTGCTGCCGCTGCCCCAGGAGGTACTGCTGCTTTTGCTGCTCCAGAAGTAGATGCTGCTTCTGCTCTCGCTGTTTTTGCTGCTCCAGGAGAAGCTGCTGTTGCTGCTGCTGTTGCTGCTGCTGCTTTATCAGGGCTTGCTGCTGACTGCTCAGGTAAGTTGCATTGGCATGGTTGCCAGGCATGGACACTGTGGGAGGCTGTGATACCACACCGGGGCCTCCCACAGACACCGGGACACGAGGCACATTGGGCTGAGAATTCTGGTCCTGCAAATTTTCCAAGGAGGAGAAAATACCACATTTTAATGAAAACCCTTTAAAAAGGTGGTCATAAAGATTCAAATACCATCCAAACCTCAGAATTAGATCTAATGTGTATCCTGACTTCTTCCCACTGGCAAGTATAAGGAAAAAAAAAAAAAAAAGATTGGGCATATTGTCAACACACCCAATACTTTGTTCCGACAAGAAATTAGCCATCACCATTGGCCAATCGTTAATGTGCGTATTTATTCTCCATCTCATGTTTCGCTTATGCTTCTTCAGGGAATAGAGATATCCTGAAGAAGTGTGGCGAAACGCATTTTGAAAAGCAAGGTGGTCAATACGCGGCATTACCTGCACCATGAAAGTCCTTGGTCTCTATACAGTGTTAGCAATCACTACTGTTTGACATCATGCATGATATGGTCAACAAATCCCACCAAATCTGGCTGGATGTGCCAGTGATCCGCAGACAAATATGCGACAATTGGCCAAATTTCAT
The DNA here is from genome assembly GCF_048569485.1 of Anomaloglossus baeobatrachus. NCBI lineage: Eukaryota > Metazoa > Chordata > Amphibia > Anura > Aromobatidae > Anomaloglossus > Anomaloglossus baeobatrachus. The sequence continues at coordinate 62,196,357 of NC_134356.1, forward strand.
CCCAACAAACATTCATGGATGGCTAAGCCAGGCATGCATTCTTGATGGAAGGAAAGGAATAAATTGCTGGCTGATAACCCCAACTATGGCTTCCCACCTACGAACCTACAAACTAGTATGGGGCATATTAGAATCCAACATGCTCGATACTTGTTATCCCGCCCCAAACATCTCCCCATGAGGTGGTCAGGACAACCCCATTCATGTAAGGTGCTCAACCAGTTGGGCAGAAATCTGATGAATATAGTCACCTTGTGTCTACGACCAGTTTAATGTCAAAGTGCCACGGAGAGGGATCGGCCATGTTGGATCTGCCCAAACGATAATGTGACTTGGCACTTACCTGCCCATGTGATACTAATGGCCTGTAAGGAATTCCAGCTTTTTGCTTCATAAATATTCGGCTCTGTTCCTCAGTCATAGGAGGCAGCTGCTGTGCCGCCTGCTGCCGCAGATACGATATCATTACATTCTTGTTCGGATTTTGGGCTACAAGCCCTGGACCGCAGTCAGCCTCATAATGCGAGAGGGGTAAGGTGTTGCCATAGTCCAGCATGGCATTGGGACCTGCAGACTGGTTGGGATTTAGACTGTTTGGGGGTTTATGACTGATCATGGTGACGTGGTTTGGCTGTATGTAGGAGCCACCACCACGCGGGGAGTTTTTGTTCATGTTGGGCATCATCAGTTTCTGGTTATTAAACTCTTGCTGGTACACAGATGGGCTGGTGGGTTTATCCATGCTAAAGGGAACGCCGAGAGGACTCTGAGAAGATCCGGACTGCGGCCAGTTGGTCATTGGATTCGGCGGATGAACCTGCGGTGCCTGTTTGCTTTGCAGCATCTGGTCCCTCTTTTGCTTGGCCGCCATCTGCTGAAGTTGATGTGCCGAGGACATCTCTTTGGTAGCACCAGCCCCCTGTCCGCTCAATAATACATTGGTTAAAGGTCTCTGCACATTTTGTGACTGGTTTGAAGGTTGCAATGATGGCTGGTTGGGTGATTCGGTCACAGTCTGAGAAGACTGCTGAAACACAGTCTGGGAACCACCTACCACGGGAGATGAACTGCTAGTAGGCACTGTAGGAGTCGCACCAAAAGGCCCGCACGAGGACGACCTTACTTGAGGCGATCCGAGGGAATCCTGCTCAAAATTGGCGGGAGAAAACTCTGTTTTGATGTGAATATCTTGCGGCAATGGGGTCTCCGTGGCAGAATTTGAGGCATCGTTGTCCTTTTTGTCTTCAAAGTCATCACTGAAAAGATCATTCATGTCCTCATCGGGGACAGATTTGTTGAGTTCCTCGATGAGTTCTTTCCATTCCTGCTCATTCAGGTTTAGGTCGGGCATCAAGTTATTTTGAGACATTGACCCGCCAACTCCAGAGAGCATGCACGGCAAGTCATCCACCGGCTCCTGCTTCATTTCTTTGCCAAGGCAAAGAGGGAAATCATCCACGTCTCCGTTGCCGTTCAGCTGCAAACCTGTGTCCGGAAGACACTTCTTATTGACGCCGTCCAGTCCAATCGAATGGCTGCCGTTTAACTGCAGGGAATCTCCACTCGGAGGCTTGCTGTCCAGTTGGTGCAAGGGAGAAACTGGAGGCATCCCGTTAGACGATCCGATCACCCCCGATAGTCCGTCATCGTGTCTCAGCTTTTTCGACACTGAGAAGATATCTCCGTATCCGTTCTGTTGCTCCCCGTTTTGAGGCGACGCGGCACTGTCCAGCTTTCTTTTCACGGTTTCATGAAGCTGCTGGAAAAAAATGGGAAAAATAAAACTCAGTTATGTTCACGAGTGGTCGGGAGCAGAAAAGGCATCTGATAAAACTGGTCATGAGAACATCGGGCAAAATCTGCCTGCGGTCAGTGAACTGGGAAGACTCATAGGCCAAGTGCGAATAGGTCTAATGTGTCCTACAGCAAAGGGTTCGCTACTATGTAGGCGTTTCCATCAATATTAAGCAAATTAGGACCGGGGAGATATCAACTATGGTAGACAACCATGGAGTGTCTACAGAGTGTGTATGGGGATCCTTGGCATATGGATGTAAGGAGCAATGTCTCCAAATCACGGACCGCAGGCAGAGAACTAAGCAACCACAAGGAATTGAAACTGAGGATATTAGAATATTGCAGATCATATGGAATATAGGTCAAGAACGGCATCCAAGCACGGCATGGATAGGGGCGGATGCCTGACCATGTGCCACAAAAAAAGGTTTCAAAACGAATGGAGACAGCCAAATCATTCCCCACATTGACACCATCACACCAGGCAACAGCAGTAGAAGCAAACTGGTATATCAGAGAAGACGCCTTGCCATGGTTGATGGGCTCCCATGAAATGGCTGACTTATACGTTACGTGCCTTCATTTTCATACAAACTGTCTCTTCAGGGAGGAAGGAGACAAACTCTAGCGCCACCTATTGGAAGTAGCAATCCTAAAAGTCAAAAGGGACCCTTTAACGAGCCTTTTCATATGATTTCGGATTTATACCAGATCAGAACCTCAATTTCCAGACGCTGCGTTTCAGGGTGATTGCTCCTCGTCAGTGCAAAGTACGAGATATGATCTGTCTTTTTGACTGGTTTGTCAGTCTCCACAAGGAGAAAGGTTTTCCCCTTAGACCCCCACTATAGCTTCTCATACAGCCAGATCAAATCTCATTCCTTGCACTGACGAGGGGCAACGATCCCAAAACACTGTCTACAGATTAGGATTTATGCCAGATCAGAACCTCAAGTCATATGACAAGGCTTGTTAAAGGGTCACTTTTGACTTTTAGGATTGCTACTTCCAATAGGTGGCACTAGAGTTTGTCTGTTCAGGGAGGAAGGAGACTATTTACTTATTTCACAGAGGAGCATTGCAGCTATAAGTCTCCTCACTGGCAGCCAGATTGGTTTGTCAGTCTCCGCAGGTAGAAAAGTTTTCATTTTTATAAGTATATCCCATGGAGTAGTAATGCAGCTCAAATGTCATATTCAATGCTTTCATATACCCTTAGCATTTACAGTGTGCGGCTGTATTCTTTGCAATGTATCAGGTGGATAAGCCATACAATACTACAATGGAAATAATCCTTTTAAGTGCTTCCATAAATTATTACAGATCTGATGAGGCTGGAGTGTCTGAAAATCCACTTCAGAATAGCAGAACAATTCAGTGTAGTTATGAAGTGAAAGATCGAGGAGTCCCAAATGCATTAAATTTCCACTCTCCCACCCTGACTGCCTGCTGCAGCTTGTACTGATCAATGTGAGATCTCAGCAGGGAGGAGGGACACTGAGGAGCCGTCACCCAGGAGGGCGGAGATGGAGATAAATTTTCATAAAAGATTATACGGCCAATCTGACATGGATTTTCAAAGTGAATACACCGTCTGCATCAGTTCTAAGATCTATTTAGTGATGTATATAGTTTAGGGACAAATCCTTTTTTAGTATTAATATAGGTTGTCTCTCGCATGCAAGAATCAGATCACAAGTGTGGAGAAGAGGGCAACATTGATTTTTCGCATTACACTCATCAGGTGAGGCCTTATAAGAGCTGCAATACATCCAGAAATGTCCCCAAAAAATAAAATTAATAATAAATATAATATATAAATATTCAAGATATATATTTTTGACAGCAAAGACTTTGGTTCTGGTCCAATGTGCGCCAGTGTAACCAGCACCAATGCTGCACTCATAAGCTGTGTTGTTGTAATTCCCAGAGCCGGACACCAGGGGGCGGTATACGTTCCCATACCGCGAGTTCACAGCCGTATAAAACAGAAGCTCCACTCAAAGTGTCAGCCAAATAAATTCCTCTGTGGTTATGGTGACCTTTTCGGAGAAGCGTGCAGTCCCAGCCGGAGCATTCCTACTCCTAGAGACTTATTAAAACAACTTGCTTCCCTCTGACGGCTTCTACCATATAGGTCACAAAGATAAAGCGCAGGCATTGCGTATAGAAAGCGGATACGACCCCCCCAATACTATAGGAAGGGCCGAAAACCCCATAGTACTTCCAACAGTGGAGACTTTGTAACCATTACACCCAGTCCAGGCAGCTTTACATTATCTGCGCTGGCACATTGTAGCAAAACATCACAGCAATACAAGACATGATGCCGGTGCATTGAGCTCCATAGGATTACCTACACCCAACACATTCTGGCAAAACATCAGCTACGAGAAGTAATGACTTATTCCATGGAAGCAAACAGGCAACTTTTCAATTCACTGACACCAAGCAGAGATCTTGAAAAAGATTACTAGTACACAGCCCCCCCAGCATGGTAGTGCCCGCTCATCCCTAGTTATGAGTACCGAGCACCCGAGCATGGTAGTGCCCGCTCATCACTAGCTACGAGTACTGAGCACCCGAGCATGGTAGTGCCCGCTCATCACTAGCTACGAGTACTGAGCACCCGAGCATGGTAGTGCCCGCTCATCACTAGCTACGAGTACTGAGCACCTGAGCATGGTAGTGCCCGCTCATCACTAGTTACGAGTACCGAGCACCCGAGCATGGTAGTGCTCACTCATTACTAGATACGAGTACCAAGCCCCCGAGCATGGTAGTGCCCGCTCATCACTAGCTACGAGTACTGAGCACCTGAGCATGGTAGTGCCCGCTCATCACTAGTTACGAGTACTGAGCACATGAGCATGGTAGTGCCCGCTCATCACTAGCTATGAGTACTGAGCACCTGAGCATGGTAGTGCTCACTCATCACTAGTTACCAGTACTGAGCACCTGAGCATGGTAGTGCCCGCTCATCACTAGCTACGAGTACTGAGCACCCGAGCATGGTAGTGCTCACTCATCACTAGCTACGAGTACTGAGCACCCGAGCATGGTAGTGCTCACTCATCACTAGCTACGAGTACTGAGCACCCGAGCATGGTAGTGCTCACTCATCACTAGCTATGAGTACTGAGCACCCGAGCATGGTAGTGCTCACTCATCACTAGCTATGAGTACTGAGCACCTGAGCATGGTAGTGCCCACTCATCACTAGCTACGAGTACTGAGCACCCGAGCATGGTAGTGCCCACTCATCACTAGCTATGAGTACTGAGCACCCGAGCATGGTAGTGCTCACTCATCACTAGCTATGAGTACTGAGCACCCGAGCATGGTAGTGCTCACTCATCACTAGTTACGAGTTCTGAGCACCCGAGCATGGTAGTGCCCGCTCATCACTAGTTACGAGTACTGAGCACCCGAGCATGGTAGTGCTCACTCATCACTAGCTACGAGTACTGAGCACCCGAGCATGGTAGTGCTCACTCATCACTAGCTATGAGTACTGAGCACCCGAGCATGGTAGTGCTCACTCATCACTAGCTATGAGTACTGAGCACCCGAGCATGGTAGTGCCCACTCATCACTAGCTATGAGTACTGAGCACCCGAGCATGGTAGTGCCCACTCATCACTAGCTATGAGTACTGAGCACCCGAGCATGGTAGTGCTCACTCATCACTAGCTATGAGTACTGAGCACCCGAGCATGGTAGTGCCCGCTCATCACTAGTTACGAGTTCTGAGCACCCGAGCATGGTAGTGCCCGCTCATCACTAGTTACGAGTACTGAGCACCCGAGCATGGTAGTGCCCGCTCATCACTAGCTATGAGTACTGAGCACCTGAGCATGGTAGTGCTCACTCATCACTAGCTATGAGTACTGAGCACCTGAGCATGGTAGTGCCCACTCATCACTAGCTATGAGTACTGAGCACCCGAGCATGGTAGTGCTCACTCATCACTAGCTATGAGTACTGAGCACCCGAGCATGGTAGTGCTTGCTCATCACTAGTCAGAACACTCGTTCTCTCTTAGACTGGGGCTATCGTAGTGCTATGGATGTGAATGGGGTTGCTTTGCAGCATGTACACTATTGTACACGTACACCTGCACCCTCAGGAAGGCAATCCCACTCAGTTTTCGTCTATTGGATGCAGCAGCCACAGCAAGTAACATTATACATACATACATACATACATACATACATACATACATACATACACAAACACACACACCACATCACCCGTGGACAGCACATTGCCCCAGATAACGAGCTGCGGGCACACGCCTGCTGTATAGAGACGGAATGATCCTATGAATGAATGTGTGGGCCCCACACACTGTGCTATCTCGTGTGAACGAGCCCCGATAGACCTGTGCACAGGCGCAGAGGGCTGCGTTTATGGGCAGATAATGGGGTGCAATCTGCTGCTGACACGTTTATTTTTATGCCGGCATAAACTATCCAATCAAGTGTTTTCTGTATTTAATTACTTTTTTGGGAGTGGGAAAACCCAGATTTTTCAAGAGGAATCCCCTTTGTGAACGCTGCTTTTGTGTGTGTGGGCTTTTTTTGTTTTTGTTTTTTTAAGGATTCCCCTCCTTCTCCCTCCAGAAGTGCTCTAAGAGTTAAGAGAAATCTGCCTCCAAGAAGTGACCTCAGTTTTGTTTTTTTTCTTAATGGCAAGGTTTTAAAAACCTTGTTGTAGGATAAAAAAAAACCCAACCACTTTAAAATAGATTTTTTTTTGGAGTGGCCCAGATTCAAAAGCTTTTATTTAAAAAAACAAAAAAAATCCTGTGTGAAACTGGCTAATTATTAACTTGAGTACCAGGCGCTACCTGTAGAGGTTTTAGTAAACCTGTGTCTCTATACTCCCCCATATCCATTAGCTCTGGATAACTCTGTGCACCACTACTAACTGGCAGCTTTCTGTGTACACTGTGCATAGGCAGAAAGTGGCCAATCAGTGGTGTGTGTGCGGGGATATACAGAGCTCCACATTCAGAGCGCTGTTAGAGCTGCCCAAAACAGTGATTGTATGAAAACTACACTAGGCAGCTCAGTAAGTGACATCCCTGGAATCAGGATCTCTGCCCCTACATTATGCTGCTCTCAGATGGGCGAGTAAACACTTGGGGCCACAAAGTATTACACAGAATTTTTACTTTAAACGCATGGAGAACGATCCTTTCAATGTCCCGTTGGATATTTTCGTCCCCACAGATGTCAATGATCGGTAGGCTGAAGCCATCAGATGATTATTCTACAAAGTGGCGGAAATCAAATATACGCATTTGAGAAGGCGGTAAATACTATTATCACTATATGGCAGCATTAGTAATATGATGATTCAGACACAGATTTTGCCTGCAGTTTTGAGATCTCATATTCGGGCACAGGTGAATGATGTATGGAGCCGCCTCCTAGGTTTGTCCGTCTGTCTGGAGTCAGCACAACGCCCGCCCATTATATGTGAGGTACGGCAGTATCAGCTCCGTCTGCCTGGGAGTAAGACGGGTGAGACGTACACCCACACGAAACCTGCAGCAGGGGCTGACACACGGGACGCCTGTTCTCATGGATGACACAGAAGAGCTATTTTAACAAAAAAATACAGGGGTTGTCCAATATGGGGTAGTTTGTTTTTTGTTTTGTTTTTTTACCTCTTTACTCCAATGCATTTTTGTCATTCGGATTCATTAACTTTTTGCCCCATTTGCCTTCCATAGCCTCTGTGCTGGACAACATATTACTGGTTGTAGGAGTTAACTGAGGCTCCATCAGTGAGCGCGCTGAAGGTCGAACTTTGTAACCCTCATCTTTTTGGGAGCCCCTCTCAGCTGATTGATGAGCACAGACCACATCAAAGTTGAACGTGCATGCAGATGCAACGGAGTAACCGTTATTTGGCCCGTCCACAGCTCTTTATCACACGCATTCTGCAATCTGTAATACGCGGTCGACAGCCTTTATGAGAGAGGTCAGTTTAGATGGGTCGATTTTAGTCCATTACAGAGACCTGATCGGTGCTCGCTTACTGATCTGTAACACGGGATGATTAATACAGATCAGAACAAACAGCATCAAGGTATCCGCAGCACATGGCCTGTTTACACTGGGCGATGAATACTGATGACAACATATAGCATCAAGGTATCAGCAGCACACGGCCTGTTTACACTGGGCGATGAATACTGATGACAACATATAGCATCAAGGTATCAGCAGCACACGGCCTGTTTACACTGCGTTATTACTGAGGACAACATATAGCATCAAGGTATCACCCAGTGTAAACAGACCATGTGCTGCCGATACCTTGATGCTATATGTTGTCCTCAGTATCGGCAGCACTCAGCATGTTTACACTAGGCGAGGAATACTGATGACAACATATAGCATCAAGGTATCGGCAGCACACGGCCTTTTTACACTATTATTTATTTATTTATAGAGCACCATTGATTCCATGGTGCTGTACATGAGGCCAGGCCAGGAATACGAATGACAACATGTAGCATTAAAGTATCGTCAGAACATGGTCTGTTTACACTAGGCGAGGAATACTAACATATAGCATCAAGGGATCGGCAGCACATGGTCTGTTTACACTAGGTGATACCTTGATGCTATATGTGGTCATCAGTATCAGCAGCACATGTCCTGTTTACACTAGGCCAGGAATACGGATGACAACATATAGCATCAAGGTATCGGCAGCACATGGCCTGTTTACACTGGGCCATGTGCGGCTGATTGTTTTTGTGCAGCCATAACGTTCTGATCACCCGCCAAAACACAATAATGAGATGTCTTAGGAGCATGAAATGCTGCCTAGGACAGGAGCAGCCATTGTCCTTCTGATCCTACAGACTAGTGTTACATATACGCAGAATGGAAAACCTGCTGCAGGATAAAAGAGAACTGCAATTGTGGAGAAGGAGGAAGCCAGTGGGCCACAAAAGCCGCCAGCTGCCCACCCCCGCCATAATGGCTTAACAAAGACTATATTACAGTGCTGGCTAGAAAGCTAAGGAAGCCCCCCCGCCCCCATAGGCCATCAGGAGCCACAGAGGAAATAAAAGCAAAAGTAGTAATGACAGATCAATGGAAGGTAATAACCACTTGCGAAGTCCCATGATGGGAGTAGTGAAGACATAAGATGGGGTCTGTCTAGTAAACAGTGACCGTGCATAATCAGGCTGGAGGCCGGCGCTCGCTCCCCAGACCTGGGAGGGGTGGTTGGGAAAGTCTGGATGGAGGAACGTCTCCCTCAGGCATGTGGAGACTAGTATCTCACACAAGACAATCCAGCTACTCGGTTACAGCCGAAGTTCTCAAATTACAGAGCAAACACGGCCAACCGCGCCACCCCGAGCTCTGTACTGTGAAAAGTCAGCGGCCATCACCGCTGCATACCATGGCGGGGTAACGTATGAATCTACATGTAGGGGGGCCACGGAGACCGTACGCATCATCCAACTGGACCATACACGCTTAGATGTGCAGATTAACGAGCGCCGGTCGGCTACATAGGTTGATCGGCGCTCGCTTACTGGCCTCTTTATGGTATGTTCACACGGCTTTCCTCGTTTGTTGAGTGACCACCAAAAAGTTTCCGAAGACTATAATTGGCAACGATTCAAGTGAATGGGAGATAAACTTTAGTACTTGGCAGCGGTCTCCAAGCCGTAGAGAGTAACCTTGAGGTATATTTCCATGGTGATGTCAAATCATCATTGAGGAGTCCCAGGAGATCAGAAGCCAACGGCACAATCCATTCGATATCCAAAACGTCCTTTATTTAATCCAAACAGTGCGTTAGAAAGCGGTGAGAGCCGGGTGCAGGCCCCCAGGGGACAACGGCCGTTTCGCACCTCCTAGTGCTTCCATGGGTCCCGAAACGGCCGTCGTCCCCTGGGGGCCTGCACCCGGCTCTCTCCCCGCTGTTTAATGCACTTCTTGGATTAAATAAAGCACGTTTTGGATATCGAATGGATTGTGCCGTTGTCTTCTGATCTCCTGGGACTCGTATTTGGAATTTTCCCTCTTCAACGTGCACCCATGACCAGTGTGGATAAAGACCCGAGCATTACCTACTCCTTCACTACACTATTTCAAGGTATAAACGCGGTGGTGCAGAACCGCATCTGTTTTTGTCATCAAATCATCATTGACCCCAATGCTGCAAAATTAAGGAAAAACAGCAACAATTTGCCTTGATTTTCCAGTAACAGACCACCGGCTCGATCGCTCCGTGTGACCATACTCCAATAAGAACGTAGTGAAAATCACCATCCACGCAACACAAGTCCAACTTCAAACGCAACGTCTGATTTTATTGGGGGAAATGAGCAGCGGTCTGCACAAGGGTGCGCGCACGCTGTACAAAACTGCACCCACCTACCCCATCAGGGGCATGATTTTGAGAAACCACCCAACTAATGTCAGATAAATCCACCAATATTGACTGGATAAGTTGACAGTCTAAGGTTCAATGTGTGGGACCCTTCCAGAAAGATGGGGGGGAGGGGGGGGGGGGCAGAAAGATCCACTACATCTCATTACAGAGTCCTGTTCTTTTGTGCTCCTTGAGATAAGCCAATGCCAGAGACGTCTGGCAGTGGCTTTCTCTCTCATAGAATACACTAAGTGAGCGATCCTATGTATGTATGGGAAAGACGGCCTAGATAGATGCTGGCCAAACAGAGGCAGGGGCAGGGGCAGAGGCAGGGGCAGAGGAAGGGGCAGAGGAAGGGGCAGAGGAAGGGGCAGAGGCAGAGGAAGGGGCAGGGGCAGAGGAAGGGGCAGAGGAAGGGGCAGAGGAAGGGGCAGAGGAAGGGGCAGAGGCAGGGGCAGAGGCAGGGGCAGAGGCAGGGGCAGAGGCAGGGGCAGAGGCAGGGGCAGAGGCAGGGGCAGAGGCAGAGGAAGGGGCAGAGGAAGGGGCAGAGGCAGGGGCATCCATCAGATCTTCAGATTCTGCTCTCGTCACTTGCTCTAATGTCTTGTTTATGAGGGCCGTTCCTGAATGTGGATTTGCAAGGATGTCCATAGTTCACGTCGGGGCATCATAAAAAGGTGTTGCCATGATGGGACAACCTCAGCGTTAGAGATGTGACGTTGCTGTATGTTTTAAGCCCATTAACCCAACTTCAATAGGTGAGGCCAATGTGTATGGGGACCCAGGGAAATAGCTATCCAGTGTGTCCATATTTCGGACTGTTTCCCGAAAGTAAGATGCCGCAAATCATGTCTTGTAACTGCTTTCTCATGAAGAACGTAGGAGCGAGATGGTTGCCGGTTGAATGATTGTGTGTGGCGACTTTAAAGGCCTTGTGCACGCTGCGGTTTTTTATGCAGTTTTGGTGCAGTTTGGCGCACAACTCTGCTTGCCTGTCCTTATGCCAGCAAAGTCAATGAGAACTCTGAAGTGCTGCGCACACTGTTTTTTTCTTTGCAGTTTTGGATGCAGAAAAAAAAAAAATCTGCAGCCTGTCAGTGATTGGTGCGTTTTTTTGCAGGTTTTTTTTAGTCCTTCCAGCCAATGGTTGCACAAAACACATGGCACAAAAACACATGCGTTTTATGCCACATGGTGCAGAAAGCTTTTGCAACATAAAACTCATCATGCGCACAGGGCCTAAGTGATGAAGCGATGGCTCAGGAGAAACGTGGCTCTTGGGGCCCCTGTAACTCCAGTGGCATCATGGAGAATACAGGACTTCAACTTATTGCAGCAAAAACGAGGGGCAGCTTTTCTGTCACTTTTGATCAAGGCGGCCCAATAAGATAGGACCCCGAACAATCCCAACATTTCCTGGAGTGTTTTCCATCTCTACGATCCCAGCAGACTGCAGCGCTGCCCCAACGAACCCTGATCCACGAGCACCACCTTACTACACAGGAAATATCAACAGGAAGGAGTCGCGCACCGGGCTGGACGGCACGGAAACTTTCCTGCTGGTGAAAAGCTAAAAGCATTTCAAAAGTCAAATTTTAGAAGGATAAAAGTGGTCGGTGGCACACGGTCCTCTAGCCATGGACACTACATAAATGTGGACCAAACTGGACACTAGATGATCAAAAACGGTCTTGGGGTTGACCGCGATGTCCAAGAGAAATAGGGTGGATTCCTACATGGCCGATTCTTAGTCCTCATTGCGGGTAAGATGCCACCAGAGAGGTCTGGACGTCACTTCGTCCCATCAGAACGTTTGGTACTCATGTAATTCCATATTAAAAGGGAACCTGTCACCAATTTTTTTACTATTAAACCAAACGTGTCACCTTCTGCAGCTCCTGGGCTGCATTCTATGAAGATGCACCTTGTTGCTGACCCCCCCTTGTAGACCCCAAGAATAACTTTATAAAATCCCACCGTGTTGTATGCTAATGAGCTGTGTTGGCCAGATGGGCGGGCTCTATTTCGGTTCCTGTCCCTACTTGTCGCCTTATTCGCCTTCCTCCTTCGCCGTCATCATCCCATGCTGCTGTCCAAGTCTCACGGAGGCGCAGTTCTCTCTGCCCCTGTCGCGGGCAGAGCATAAAACAGTTTACCTTGCGCGCGCCGGTGATGTTTCTGTGCAGGTGCGAGATCATGGGCGAGTACGAGGATGACGCTGCTGTCATGCACAGCGCCGACCATGATCTCCTGCCTACGCAGCTACATCACCGATACGCGTGAGGTAAACTGTTTTTAAACTCGGCCCGCGATAGGGGTAGAGAGAACTGCGCCTGCGCGAGACTTTGACAGCAGCGTGGGATGATGACGGCGGCGCCATCCTTGTCAATCATGACAGGGAGGAAGGCGAACAAGGCGACAAGGAGGGACAGGAGCTCGAAATAGAGCCCGCCCATCTGGCCAACACAGCTCATTAGCATACAACAAGGTGGGATTTTATAAAGTTCTTTTTGGGGTCTGCGGGGGGGGGGGGTCAACAAGGTGCACCTTCATAGAATGCAGCCCAGGAGCTGCAGAAGGTGACACTTTTGGTTTAATAGTCAAAACACTGGTGACCGGTTCCCTTTAAGTCGTCATGGGATGGCTCTACCGGATATCGGCTGAGCTAATTTGCAGTGGGGAAAAAAAGTTATTAAAAAACGGAGTCTGTCCATGAAAAATGACTGATCAAACTAACCACGGGTGCTCGGCGCACCCTTAGCTAGGCCTGTCGGTTCAGTGCACCTTCCACCTACTTGTTTTCGGTCTCCATCCTTCCTGGTAAAGTCAAAGCTGTCAATCAAGTAAAAGGAAGAGGGGGGGGGAATCAAGTAAAAGGAAGGGGGGAGGTGGGAGAAATCGAAACAAGAAGGTGGGCAAGTGAATCAAACTGTGCTCCTACCAAGCCCAGGCGTTCATGTCATGGTCATTTCGAGCACACAAAACTCCCTTTAAAAAGGGAAAACTCCTAGAAAAATGGATACAGTGCAGTAACAAGTGGAACGATGTTAAAGGTAATTTGGTTTTTAGATGACCTCTGTGAAACTTTACTAATAATCCACAGCCATGTAACATCACTGAGGCCAAACCTATGGTGGAAAGCTCCATGTTTTGAAGACTGGACTTTAAGGTGGTGTTTATGTACAAACTCCCTTTCCTTTTCCAAATCTCCCCAATACCTAGACGTGCTCGCAGCTGCGGACTCTGCCTTTGACGTGTTAATATGCCCCTATTTACAAGCAAAAAACAGCTCATCTTGTCCTTACCACCACTACACGCTGTGAATACAATCAGATACTTGACATAGCCTGAAGATAGTTCTCCGGAGGCCACAAGACGTAGCAGGCATGTCACGGGATGTACTTCTGTTAACAATGGGGGCAGTTACTGGTCAGTCTTAAAAAACAGAAGCTACATTATGGTGGAGATCACCATCAGCTTATATTTACAGATGGGGGAATAGTCCGAGCGAGCGATGAGCAAGCTACGAGAGCCTTCAGCCTCTGCTACTCCTGACTCACCCCAAGAAACCCAATCTGGTCTGCAAACCAGAAGAACTGGTTTCTCCAGTAGGCGAAAAGAAAAGATCTGGGTTTGGCTTTCAGCAGTGAAATCAGTAAAAGGTGTAATTCAGTAGACAGCTGCCTATGACGATAAGACTATTACCCTGCACCGATCCGGACGTGCAGAAATCTATATACCAACCCCCCCACCCCACTGCACCGTGACTCCAAAGTGGACATCATGCACCCAGTGAAGGTCCAGTCGCCTTATTTTGACCATGGAGCCAATATTACTACGAGAAAATTTCTGATGATTATTTCCAATAGTGACTGGGCCTGCAGAGCCAGAGGCTTGACGATACCAACGCTATTATCAGCTCAACAAGCAGCCGAGGACTCACATTTAGCGGAAATATTTTGCAGCATAGAGAACCGCCGGCTCCCTGCACCGCAACAGCTATAAAGACAGACAGCAAACTAGAGGTCAGCAGCGGATGACGGCATGTCCATTGTGAGCGGCACATGACGTGTCAACAGAGCAGGAAGGAGATGATGCTCACCTTGGGAGCGGAGGAAGACAATTTTTTTTTATCTATATTATTTTTTTTTTTTTTTTTTTTTTTTTTTTAAATGTTGGAGAAGAGTGCCATGTCTGGAAGACAATACTACAGAATAGAGATCAGGGCAGGGGAGATTATTCCAAAGGTCTGTACCTCTTGCCAACATGTGCACAAAATGACAGAAATTCACATATTTATCATGCACAGGTATCTTGTTGTTGGGCGGCATTTCATTTTGTGGCCAAAAAAAAATTGTGGCTTAAAATTTCCCTAGAGGGCAAAAACTTTTCTATGAAAGAAACCTTAGCATACAGATCAGGTCTAAAGTTGACCAAACACACTGACCATCCAACATGTGTTGGGGCCTACCGACCCTCTGACCATCCAACATGTATGGGGGGGCCTATCCAACCTCTGACCATTCAACATGTATGGGGGGGGCCTATCCAACCTCTGACCATCCAACCTGTATGGGGGGGCCTATCCAACCTCTGACCATCCAACCTGTATGGGGGGGGCCTATCCAACCTCTGACCATCCAACCTGTATGGGGGGGCCTATCCAACCTCTGACCATCCAACCTGTATGGGGGGGCCTATCCAACATGTATGGGGGGGGCCTATCAACCCTCTAACCATCCAACATTTATGGGGGCCTATCAACCCCACGACCATCCAGCATGTATGGAGGCCTATCAACCCTCTAACCATCCAACATGTATGGGGGCCTATCAACCCTCTGACCATCCAACATGTATGGTGGCCTATCAACCCTCTGACCATCCAACATGTATGGGGGCCTATCAACCCTCTGAAAATCCAACATGTATAGGGGCCTATCAACCCTCTGAAAATCCAACATGTATAGGGGCCTACCGACCCTGTGACCATCCAACATGTATGGGGGTCTAGCAACCCTCTGACCATCCAACATGTATGGGGGCCTACAGACCCTGTGACTATCAACTCTCTGACTGATTAGGTCTGGGGAGCATTTTGAAATTCAACATGTCCAATCCCTTTGGACAACTGCTACACATTTTAAGCAGGCCATACACGAGACAGTCACTGGCCGAACCAACTGTCTCTCTCGACCAGCGCTATCAGAGGATCAGGTGCTTTTGTTGATTTGGAGTAAAAATACCAGAAACCTTATGGACACCACTAAAACTCAGTGGTGTTGGTCAGGAATGGTTTGACAACAGATCTGTTATCTAATGGATAGAAGCCACTTCATGAGTGTGAATAGAGCCTAATACAGCATAGTACAGACCTACAAGCCTTGATGGCATCATGTGTAAGCAACAAAGCTCCATGAGGCCACTGTATCTGTTCTGACACTATTGGATGCCATGGCTTTTCATGTTACTCTCACGTCTCTTCTGGACAAGCTTTAGGATATAAAGAGTCCCATGCAGTTTGGGTTTTGTATTTTCTTGATTTGTCAAGTATCAAAATACACAGTTTATTCTCCTAAACCTTTTGCCCTTCCACAATTTCGTAAGACGCTGACATGACTCTGCCAGAGCTACCTACATGGTTACCCTAATGGATAACCTTGCCTCTTCACTTTTCTAGGCTACATCGGAGATTCACAAGTCAAACCTCTTCACCAGCGGATCTTCTAATGTGTATACAAGCCTCAATGTTCCATAGTTGTTGAAGAGAAGAATTGGGTATTTGAATGCAAATTGGCGAATCCTTCATTTCCTCGCACCTGATGGACCTCTACATGAGGCGTCTGGCAGCAGCCTACTCCACTCATAGTGAACACAACTGGTCGGTGGAGCATTCATGTAGATAGTGGAGTTGGGAGAGTAGTCAGCCAAAAGTTCATTCAGCCAACGGCAAGGGCCCCTTTACTACATGGACTCGGGACTTGGTCTTTCCTTAGGCTCCAGTTGTGACACTTGCTTTTGTTATTTATGTTGACTTCCTCCTTTGCTGCCTCCCACCAGCCATATCCTTCCTCCCAAGAAGGGGCCGAGAGAAGTGACTTTCATGGTTTAATTC